>NC_056751.1:138649664-138674664 GCF_019279795.1 Protopterus annectens
TGATAATCAGGTAGCGGATCCAGTTTTACCTTCTACTTCATCTGGTTCGACTACTTCTACAACTAATATCACTTCCTCTGGGCCTTTTTTAGTGGACACTTCTGGAAGCAAAAGGACAATGAAGTGGTTCAACATTGCTCAGAACAAAAATAAGGGCCACGGAAGGAATTTGAGAAAGAACTAAATTTTCAGATTGATATTTTGAATTTAAGTGGTGTTAGTCTCACAGATGATGCCATTTCTATTTTAAGACATGTTTTTTCTTTTATTTCAGCTAATACAGTCAATATAACTAAATTGATTATTGACTTTAAACTGTATTTAAAGAAGATTAATCTCCAGCATCTCTTACATGATGTACCCAAAATTGGTTCCTTTGGGGAAGGTCCTAGTGTGCATAATACCTTCAATCCACCATTAAATCCTAATTTACAAGTGTTTAATCACTTATGTGAGAACAATTTTAGGAATGTTTTAAGGTTTCAACCAAAGGTCACTAACTTTCCCCAAGGGGAGATGATGGCAAGTATTAGCTACCAACAATGACCTACAGGTCATGAAAGCTGACAACAGCAATGTGATATTGGTCATGAAAACATCTGATTATAATCAAGCTATTTTAGAATTGTTGATGGATGAAAAATGTTACAAATCAATTACAATTGAGTACATTAACAGATGTTTCTTGAAAACTGAAACTACATTATTTGATTTGTTCAGTCAAGGGGGTTTAGATTATTCCACCTATATGTAGTTACAACTTGAGTACCCCCAGCTGGCATTGTTTTTTTGGGATACTGAAGGTACACAAAGATTGAGTTATGCCCCCTTTTAGGCCAATAGTGTCAGCTGCATTTTCTAAAACAGAGTCTATTTCCATATGGCTGGATAAGATTTTGAATCCAGTTGCCCAGAGTTTGAAGTTTTACTTACATGACTTTTGGCACCTGTTGGAATTGTTGGGCTGAATCACCATTCCTGAGTCACCTTGTTTCTGCATCATTTAATGTGACCTCTCTTTATATCGGTATTGACCATGAGGTTGGATTAGAATATCTAAAAGATTATTTGAGCAGTCACACCACCTTTGATCATGATAAGATCCACACAATCAAGGTTTTGATGGAATTGCTGCTTGACAATAATTTTTTTAGATTTGGGAATTGATTTTTCCAACATATTTTGGGAGTAGCAGTGGGATCAAGAGTGTCCCCTGCATTTGCCAGTTTGGTTATGGCTATGTGGGAACTTAAATATTTTATCCAGCATTCTTTGGCAGCTAATACTTTGTTTTATTGATATTACATAGATAATCTTTTTTCAATGTGGAAAGGGGACTATGTTGAGTTTTCGTCTTTTGTTAATGATTTGAATTAAACTATTGATTTTTTCAAAGTTCACCATTTGGGGTTTTGGAGAAAGTATTGATTTTTTGGACATTAATTTGGCCTTTGATTCATGTCAGGGTATTTTCACTAGTTGTATTTTTAGGAAATCAATGTTCATGTGCCAATATCTGCATAAGGATAGTTTACACCCAGAACATATGAAGAGAGGAGTAGTCAAGGGCCAGTTAATACACCCGATTTGTCTTACTACTGACCACCTTACATTTATGAGTGATATGTCTAAACTTAACAAATTTTTCATTCAAAGAGGTTATGCTTGACGAAATAGGAAAAGAGGTTGTTGCTTTAAGGGATAGTACTGCATGCCCTATTGTGGCCTTACAGGGGCAGAATTGTGCCACCAATAGGGAATTATTGCCTTCTGTTGATGCAAGTTTTAATGTTTACAGTTTGGTATTTCTCATTTCTATTTCCAATGAAATGTGGTTGAGTAGGCACATTATTGTGGATAACTGGAAGTTTTTGTTAGGTAATCCTGATTTGGCCAAGATAATAGGCAGCAAATCTCTTTTCACCTATAAGAAAATGTTTAATGTTAAGTCAATTCTTGAGAGAAAGATTGTTTTTTTTTCTTCATGGGACAATTCCACTGTATTTGAGGATTTTGTCTGGTTTCCTTTCCATTTGTGGTTTGAAGATATCTTTTACAAGGCAAAAAGGAGGCGGTATCAGCATATTTAAGTAAGATAGTGAAGGAGGATAGTAGTATAATGAAAGAAATGAAAGATGAAGGAAATCTGAAGAAAAGTCAACAACAGATTATGGAAATTGTAAGTTATGTGGAAGATAAGCTTAGAAAGAAAAAGGGAAAGTGCAAGAATATGGAACGTACAAAATTCTCCTTACAAATTAAGAAGGAATTTGAAAAAAATTACTGTATATGAAATTAGAAAATAAAATTAAACAGTTAAAGGTAGAATTAGCAGGTGGTCCAGATGGAATCAAATTTGAAGTGTATAAAATTGTTGAAGAATGGTAGAAAAAAGTATCACTTTTGTGTTTTTAATGAATGGTTAAATGAGAGTTTTAATAACAAGGAATTATACAGTGGGATATTGAAATTTATATGGAAAAAAGAAACAGAAGCTATAAAGAATTGCAGGCCAATATTGTTAAATAACATGGACTATAAGATATTTATGAAAATTATGCAAAAAATATATGAGAGTAGCATGCAATATATAATGGAGAAAAGTGAATATGGTATAAAAGGAAAAGGGTCTCAAGAGTTATTAATGATAATGAAAAAAATAGTGGATGCTATTTTAAGAAGGAGAGAGGATATAAAATGCATGCTAGGTGATATTAATAAAGCATTTGATTCAATACAACATCATATACCTTGGGAAATAATGGAAATGTACAATGTTAGCAGTAAGATTAAGCAAGTGTGTATGGCAACATGAATAATAGTAAAGTAAGAGCCTTAGTGAATGGTTGGTTAAGTTAAGATACATACATGAGTAATGGTATAAAATAAGGGTGTCCAATGAGTAGTACTTTATTTTCTTTAATTATGATTATGATAGGATAATTGTAAAATGAAGAATGCAAGATGTGTAATTCATGCAGACATTGAACTTCCAGTTATGATGTCATATGCAAATGATATTATTATAACAAGAAAGAAGTTATATTTTATTTAGTTGATTGTTTGAAAGAAATAGGTATGACTTTAAATAAAGAGAAAAGCAAATGAATGGGAGATAAAATAAAAATAGTAGGTATACAATTCTCTATGAAAAAATCTCTGTATTAGGAAACATTTTGATAATGAATGTAATAAAAAGAATGAGATGCAGTATTAAAGGAACTGAAAGATATTTGTGCTTTATGGAAAACATACATTTATTTATTTATTTCCAGTTTGATTACCGGGGAAGTCCACTAGGCCCAGAGAGCCCGTTTTCAGTGGAAGCTGGGGGAGAAAAGCTCCATGAAACGGATTACAGTAAAGATAGCAGTCCAATAAAAATAAAAGTACAATTACAAATACATGTCAGATAATGCAAAGCGTGAGCAATGTTGCCCATAGTGGAAAAATATCATGCAGATACATTTTAACAAATTCACACAGTTAAAGTCAAAAGTCAAAAGCTATTTACAATATTTACAGAGTGAGAGAGATCGTATGTGAATTAGCTATAGAAGGTTATAGCCGGCTATATGGTGCTTAGGAACTCAGGAGGATACCCTCCCAGCGGCTTTTGTTAAAGAGTTCTAGGTAGGGAGAGTGCAGTTATATTTCCATTTGGAGGAGAGGTAGGTGTAAAGCTGAGTTTTGAAGTTTTATTTATTTATTTATTTATTTATTGACATTTGTTGGCCGGGTTAGTCCAACTGGGATTTTGTCCCATTTTCAGTGGAGACCCGAGGAGAAAAGCTCCAGATAGTACAATGAAACATTACAGTAGTCGACAAGCACAGCAAACAATAGAAATAAAACTAGCATTACAATAGTAAACAATGGAAAACAACACTAACAGCAGTTAAATGACAGCAAATTTTTTTTCTTCCAAGAAAATATTATGTAACTGTACTAGTGAGGAAGAGTGCAGAGTGTGAGAAGGATCAACTGAAAGTGATTCCAATGTGGGGGGAGAAGAGAACTATGCAGGGTCATAGCAGGGGCAGATTGTGGAATTGAGTAAATGTGTCTTAAGTTTCTTTGTAAATTGTGGGGTGTGAGAGACTGAGCGTATGTAAAGGGGAAGTTTGTTCCAGGCTTGGGCCACAGAGTGTTTGTAGAGTAGCTTACCTACTGACTTATTTGGGTGGTAAATATCAAGCAATTGTTGATTAGAGGTGTGGAGGGGTCGAGATGGGTTGTAGACAGAGACAAGGAGATATAAAGATGGGCAGTAGGATGGTTTAAAGAGCATAGAGTGCAGCATGTGAAATTGGTAGAGATGTAGTAGTTGTGGGAGTTCTAGCCATTGTAAAGACTTTAAAGCAATACAGTGGTGTGTGTTGTTTGGGGAGTTAGTGATGAATCTGGCTATTTTGTGGTAGGATTGTTGGAGCTTGTTCAGAGTAGCTTTTAGATATTTGTAAGAACTGGAGCGGCAAAGAGGAGAGAGGGGAGGAGAAGTGCTTGTCCTAGGGTGAGTCTAGCCTCGGAACTGAGATATTTTTTGTTCCGGTATGAGACCTAGTTTTTGATGTGTTTTCTTTATGCGTTGCTGTATCTATTGATTGAATTTTAGTTCATCGTCGATGATGACTCCTAGGAGTTTGGTGTAGGTGTCAGGTAGGATAGCTGTGTTATTACAAGGCTTAATGACAAAGGAGGATTTAGGATGAGGAGGAGAGTGGGGCAGAAAGAGTAAGAGTTTGTTTTTTGTGGGATTGAGGATCAGTAAGTTTTCTGAAAGCCATTGTTCAGCGGAAAGTAGAGCTGTTTGGGTTAGGGAGTGTAGGTCAGAGATGTTGTTGGCTGTAGAAATGATTGTGGAGTCGTCTGCATATTGTATGAGGGAAGACTGATAGCATGAGGTGAAAAGATCATTGGTGAAGATGTTGAATAAGAGGGGACCCAAGATGGAACCTTGTGGAACACCAGTAGAGATAGGCAAGAAAGGACAAGAGAGCCATTTGACTGATTGTTTGCATCCAGACAGATAGCTAGCGAACCAGCTGAGGGTGGAGGTGGAAAGGTGAAGGTTAGCAAGTTTAGATAGAAGTAATGGATGAGACACTGTATCAAAAGCTTTGGAGAGGTCAAAGAGTCAGCTGCGAGTTTGAGGAAGGTAGGAGGTAATTTGTCAGTAGAAGGGGAGCAGGGTCTGAGTTTGAGCAATAGAGATTTGATGTAGGAAATGGGAACATGCTTAAAGGAAAAAGAAGCAGCGTTGTGGGTGGGTGTGGGGTCAGGTAAAGATGAAGAGGTAGGTTGAGAGGGTAGGAGATTTTGGATGGAGGAGATAAAATGTGAATTAAGTAGGGTAGCTGTTTCCTCAGGAGTTGTGTTTGGGTAGGGTGAGGGGTTAGAGGGACTACCTGGGTAAAGGATGCTGTTGAGTGTTGTCCAAAATTTACGAGGATTTGAATTATATTTGGTCTGGCCTGAGCTATGGAATGACTTCTTGTCTATTATTGCCTGCTTTTTAGCAAGATTGTGTAGTTGTTTGTATTTGAGAAGAAAAGGTGTTTGTTTAGATTTGATCCAGGCTTTCCAGACACTGTCTCTTTGTTTCATGATGGACTTAGTTTCCTCTGAAAGCCAGGGAGCAGGATTGGATTTCACTCTAATCTTCCTGGAGGGAGCTAGGGAGTCCAGAGTATTCAAGAAAATGCTGTTAAAAGTGTTAACAGAATCATTTAGAGGGAGTTGTCTAAGGATGGACCAGTCCATGTTTTGTAGAATAGAGTTAAACTATTTGTGTTTGACATTGTCCTTAGTGTGGAAGGGAAATAGTTCCATTTCTTACCTAAGGAGAAGGTGAGGAGAAGTTGTCCAGCAGGACGTTTAGGTTTGTGGAGAGTAATTAAGTTTTGGTGTTCAGATCTGAGAGTTCTAGTTGGGGTGTATGGGGGAAGGATGTTAGTTAGAGCAGGGCATTTGGTTGGATTAAATATTTGTCTATGTGCTGTAGTGAGCTGGAGGAAGTCCAGATAATTTGTGAATTCTAACCAGTTGAGCGATTGAGGGGTAACACAGTGATGAGTGGAATGTTTAGCTTTGGTGGCAAATTTAGAAATTTTGTTATAACAGCTTTCAAGTTGGAAAGTGATGGAAGAGGATAGGTTAGTTAGTAAAGAGGCACCGTACAGAAGGAAGAGAAGGAGGTAAGAGGAGGCCAGAGTATGCCTGGTAGAAGTAGGGAGGAAAAGGTTGTTCCTGTATAGCATACCTAGTTTTTGATGGGTTTTCTTTATATTTTGCTGAATATGGATGTTGAACTTGAGGTGTTCATCTATAGTTAGACCGAGTAGTTTGGCAAAAGGAACAGCTTTGATCAGAGAGTTGCTTTGGCTAAGGACTTGGAAGGAATTTTTATCAAAAGAGAAAGATTTTGAGGTGTGAATAGTATTTTAGATTTGTTAGCATTGAGAGAAAGTGAACACAAACGACCAACTGAAGCCAAGAAACCAAAAAATGTAGTCCCTCAATTTATGATTTGTTACTGTGTGTTTTTTATCCAATAAATTTGTTCATTGAATTTCACCTACTGGATTTTCATTTACCTTCTTTCTGCTGTAGACTACATTTTTTGGTTCCTTAGCATTGAGAGAAAGGTGATTTTGGCACATCCAGATCTCAGTAGTTTAGAAGGCAGTCTGAGGTTTAGATAGGAGTTCAGGGAGGTTAGAGACAGAGCAGACAAGCGTAGAGTCATCTGCATATTGGATGACTTTGGCATTAGGAATAGCAGAGTGAAAGTTGTTGATAAAGATATTAAACAGCATTGGCCTGAGGATGGACCCTTGTGGTACTTCGGTAGGGGTGGGTAAGAAAGGTGAGGTGCCTTTTTTACACATTTCACAGCCTGAGATCTATCTGACAGATAGCTTGAGAACCAGGAAAGAGTGTTTTGGGAGAGATTTAGGTTTGAGAGATGACTTAGAAGGTGCTTATGGAAAAAAGTATCAAATGCTTTAGAGAGATCTAGGAGCACTGTGGATACTAAGTTCCCAGAATCTCAGGCTTGACTGACATTTTCTAAGAATGAGAGTAGAGCTGTTATGGTGCTATTTCCTGGTTGAAAGCCATGTTATGTAGGGGTAAGAAGCTGTTTTTTAGTCAGAAAAGGCATACGTTGGAGGTGGATGCATTTTTCTAGAATTTTGGAGATTGGAGAGAGAACAGCTATAGGGCATAAGTTTAAAATGTTAGTGTTTTTGCCTCCCTTGTGGAGAGGAAGAAAAAAGGTGGAATGCCAGAGTTTAGGGACATAGGATTCCTTTATGGATCTATTTATTAGGATACTAATTGGGAGAGCTATACCATCAGCAGCAGACTTGAGAAAGGGCCCTACAGAAACAGATGCTTGGTGCCAGAGCCATGGGCTCAAGCTCAATGCCAAGAAATGCATAGGTATCCCCTTTGGGAAAAAACATGTACCCGTGAATTACCACACAGGTGGCAGTACACTAAACACCAAAAGTGTGATAAGAGACTTAGGGACACAGGTGGACAGTGGTCTCACCTTCAATAACCACATCGCCACAACAGTCAGGAAATCCTTCTATGTGACACACCTCATCACTAAGGGCTTTTCATCCCAAAAAAAGGAGGTCATTGTCCCACTATATTCATCCCTCATTAGACCCATTATAGAATACAATGCCCCATTTGGTGTGTACCTCTCAAGACATCTGCAACAACTGGAAAGGCCACAGAAATATCTCACTAAAAGAGTCACAGGCCTAAAGAAGATGCCCTATGCTGACCGCCTTAAAAAACTCCAGCTATACTCTGTCGCATATCATCTACGCTGAGGCAGTCTCTGCTTAACATACAAGGCCATGTCAAACCTAGAGCTGTTGGACATGCTACACTTAAAGAAATCCCAATCCCTCAGAGCCACACGCTCCAGGGATCTAAACCTTGTCATCACAATAAACAAAACATGCTGGAGGGATAGGTTCCTGACCCAGAGACTCCCCAGTCTCTGGAATAGACTGCCCATACATGTCAAGCAGAGCACCTCTTTGGCCCTCTTCAAAAGGAACCTTGATGATTGGTTGGGAGAAAGGAAATTCACCCCAGGGATCATGTCAGTCACCCTGCTAGACAGGGGTCCAGGGAAGTAAATAGTGTGAGAAGAAATAGCCAGGGAATTGTTATGGCTAGGCTTCTATAGGCCCTAGGGCCGATAGCCTAGTACCAACCTATGAACCTATGAAGAGGAGATGTCAGGTACATTGGAGCAGGGTTTAAGTTTGGATAGAAGTCTTTTTATGTAGTTAGTGAAGACAGGTTTATGGTCAAACACAGGGAGGAAATTATTTGGGGACTGAGTTGGAATGTAGGAGAGATGGGTCGTCATTGGGAAAAGTTTTCATTAGGTCGGATATTGACGCTATAAAGAAAGAGTTGAATCATAAGTCTTATTTGAGGTCAGATTTACTTGGGTCCAGACAGGGGTTATTTTTGGAGACTGGGTTGATGAGTGAGTTTATGGAGTTCCAAAAAAGCCTAGAGTTTTGGGGATGGTTGGACTGGAGCTACGTGTAGTAGGATTTTTCTGTCTCTGAAGATTTTTTTTTTTGCAAAGTTACAAAGCTGTGTATATTGTAGAAAAGTTTCGGGAAGTTTATTCTTTTGGTAAAGCTTCCAGTATTTGTCTTTTTGATGCATAATTTGCTTTGTTTCTTTAGTTAGCCAAGGGGCAGTTATAGTTTTTATTCTTTTTTTCCTTGGTGGAGCTTGGGAATTTAGAGCATCTAGGAAAGTAGAGTTAAAGTGGTCTATGGCTTTATCGAGTGGAAAGGTTTTTAGAATGTTCCAATTCATTTGTTAGAGATAGTTAGCGAAGGTTTTGGGGTCAAATTTACTAAGGTTGCGGGACGGAATATATTGATGGTGTGGATAGGAGGTGGCTGCATGGTAAATGAAAGCTGGGAGGTGGTCACTAATAGAGTCAGGGATGGTGCCAGGGTTGGTAATTTTATTTGGATGGGTGACTAAGATCCAGTCAAGAGTGGATCCTGGGGGATTTGTTTTATTGTGTCTGGTGATGGAGTGGGTTACTTGAGTAAAGTTAAAAAGGTTAATGGACAGTGAGGGTATGGGAGTGTTGTATGTAAGTTTCAAGGTTAATTTCAGCTGAGGCCCATTGTTGTATGTTTTCAAGGGTTGAGACATTATTTCCGGGTGGGATATAAAGGGCAATGATACAGAGGCTTTTGTGATTATTCATTTTTAATAGACCGACTGTTAGTTCTGCATTGGCAAATTTAGGAATGGTGTTTGGTAGGGGAATTAAGGTAAGTAGATTGGAATAGAATAATGCAATGTCTCCACCTTTTTTCTTTCGGCAGTCACATCTAAGAGTGTGAAATCCAGAGGGTAGGATTTTAGAGTAAGAGATGTGGGGTTTGAGCCAAGGTTCGGAGATGGCTACAATGTCAGGTTGGTTTTGACTTAGCCATGCTTGAAACTGATGTGCTTTGTTGTTGTGACTCTGGGTACTAAGTGTGAAAAATTTAAGAGTATTGTAGTGGATGAAAGTTTAGAGGAAGAGGAAGGGTAATTGTTATTTGTGGGTGGGTTAGGTCTGGTGTTGGGGTGAATATCTCCAGCTAAGACAAGGTTATTGAAGGAAGTTATTTTAGTGTGTTTTGGTTTGGATTTAGGGTATTCTGGGTGGTCTAGCATTTGTTTAAGTGTGTCTTAGCAGTAGTGGAAATACTTTTAGGATTAAATAGGTGCAGAGGGTTGAGCTGAAACAGAGAGGAGGAGATGGAGAAGAAATGATTATTTGTGTGAGGGAGGAGATGGTTTTGTGTGGGAATATGGTAAGGAGTAGAGAGTGGAAGGTGATTGGAGGTATAGGAGCTGCCATGGTATAAAGTCATTAGGAGTAGTAGGAGGGAGATGGGGGTTTGGAAGTTTTAGGGACAGTAAGGAAAGCATGGTTAGAAAAAGGTAGTTTAATATGGGAGGATTTGTAGTTGGAGAGAAGAGCTGTGGGGTGAGAGGGGGTAGTGAAAGAGTGATGTAGTTAACTAGTGATGTATTTAATTACTGTGGGCGAAAGGATGAGGGGTAAAGAGAGGAAGGCTTTGATTAGATGGTTGACTGTTGGTGAAAGATGGAGGGGTAAAGAGGGGAAGGCTTTGGGTGGATGGTTGACTGTGGGTGAAAGGAGGAGGGGTACAGAGGGGAAGGCTTTGGATGGTTGTCTTGAGTGGGTGGGGAGTGGTTGAAATAAAAGTAGGAGTAGTGGAGAAGGGTGGGAATTGGGGGCAGGGTAGGGGGAATCACAAACAAAAACAATATGGGGTAGTACTTACATGCAAGCACACTACTGGGAATTCCTATGAAGCAAAGCAGGAAAGCTACGTCAAAAGATGGTGCCTTTCTACATCAGTTTTTTTTATACCTCTGTAATTAAGCAGGAGTGGGAGGGAGTTGTGCAGGTTCAAGGTGGGGGAGGGGTAGACACAAAGTAATACAGGATTGTGAGTCAGAAAAACTGGAGTAGGCCAGCTGCTAAAAAGAAAACAGGAAAACCAAGCTAAGTCATTTCCAGGTCAGTGTAGTGTAGTATCTTCCTAATAACTACAAATCTTATGCTACTAATCTAGTATAGTGTGGTGAAAAGGACTACCACTTCTACAGGGAAAAACAATTGAAGTATGGGCTGCAGGTACATAGGTAAACTTTTTCCAAGAGAAAGTAGTTTTAAGTAATTGACCTAGGAGTACAATAGGAAGAGAAAAAATGGGGGGGGGCACCAATAGTGTGCACACATACAGTGAAAGTGGAAAGAGTCTTCAGTTTAGAGGACAGATTAAATAGAACTCTAACATACACTAGTGTAGCTGAAAGCACTTTAGTGTTCCACCGACACAGGGTCTCACAGTGCAGGGCAATGAGACAGCCTTGGGTTGATGTGAGGCTGGCCAAGACACAGGATGAAAATTAGCTTATAAAAAGAAAGTATGTTTGCTTAATTCAGTATTAATGTATAAAATAGCAGATTTATCAACTGTTGTTATAATTCCAATGATATATGAGAAGACATTGTTAGAAATATTTTTCTCTTTTATATGGAGTTTTAGATTAAATCTGTCAAAAGTGGAGTATTATATATGAACAAAGAAGAAGGAGGACCAGGTATGTTAAATCTGGTAGTGTATGCTGCTTCATTAAATTTGAATATAATTTTGAAATGGTTAAATGAAAAAAATGTGAATTTAGTAATAAGTAATAAGATAATTTAAATATATAAATAATTTTGGGAAACAATGTTGTTGTTGTTGTATCTTTTGGCTTTTCCCGGTTAGGGGTCGCCACAGCGGAACTCTGATCTGCTAATGATTGGCAGTAGATTTTTACGTACAGAGTTGCCAGCCCTGACGTACAACCTTCAATGCAGGTACGCCCATTCACGCATGTCTCCACACAGAAGACGCTTTAGCTGAAAATCGAACAGGACAACGTCTTACTGTGAGGTGACAACGCTACCGCAGCACCACCACCACAGTGTAATTCTGGGAAACGATAAGAAGCAATAAAAGAATGTTATAATGAAAAAGTAGAGACGTGTGGAAATAAATATTGATGAAATAAAAGAAGATAGAAAAACATGGTATAAAATACTATAAGACAATATTATTGTATTAATCCATTGGAAAATGTATCAGAGGAAAAGATTAAACCAGTTAAAGAAATAAATAAATGGTGTAGTGATAAAGTTGAATGTTATGATTTTTTATTGAGACTGGGAATAAAAAATATACCAACACAAGCTAATATGCAGTACAAAAATAAAAGTGAATGAATATATTCCTATTGTTGTGAAGAAGAAACAACAGAACAAGCTCTGCTTTTTGAAATATAAGAGAGTTAAAAACTGTGGGACAAATTATGTACAGAATTTTTTTAGATACCACAAGTGACAGAGTAGCTGATGCTTGGAACAGGCTACCAAATTACATTAAAGCAAGTACTAGTTTAGATATTTTTAAGAACAGCCTGCACATTTATTATGGGAACAAGTGTTTTGGCATATTGGCAAGCTAGAAGGGCATTAATGCCCGTGCTTGAAACATTTGTATGTATGTATGTATGTATGTATGTACAAGAGCAGTGATAGTATAAATATGGATACGACTGAATATGGTTATCATAAGAATAGAAGTAAAAATCGAAATTGCATTTGGATAAAAATGTTTTCTGTAGTAAGGGCATTATGGAATAAAGAGATTAATGAAATTAAGTTCAATGGAAAATGGACATTGTCATTAATATTAAAAAAGGTCAGATTAGGGTTATGGAAAAAGGAATGGGGGTTGAATTAATAAGTATGTATATAAGAATAATAGTTGATGTATAGTAAAATAAAAATGAAATTTACTCAAATAATTGTATAATGTAAATATATGTGTGAGTGTATATATATATATATATATATATATATATATATATATATATATATGTGTGTGTGTGTGTGTGTGTGTTTAAAAAATGTAAATATGTTTATGTAAAAAGATGGAAATAAATGAAGGGTACCTACACTTTTTCATAGGTGCCATGGATGTTTTACACCCACTTGAGCTACCACAATCTCAGGTGGATGGGGCTTCAGTTTAACATCCCATCTGAAGAGCAGCACACTCAGGAGTGCAGCAACCCCCTCATGCTACATTGCATTGTCAGCAATCCCTCAACCTGGTGTGGCAGTAGAACCCACATCTGTCTCAACAAAGGTGGGTGTGCTACCCGTTGTGCCACTAACACTGGTTTCTAGCAGAAACACTGATTGTCATTTGCTAAAAAAACAAAACAAAACAGTTGCACATTAAAACAGACTTAGTATGAGGAACAGTAAGTCTCTCTTCTCTTGAAGTTCACATCCATTGAAAATGCACATGGCCAGTGGTGGATTAAGTGTACCTTGGTGACTGGGCCCCCCTGCATACATTTTAGGACCATGCATAGCATAAATGCATGAGATATTTGATTCACCTTCTTGATTGTTTTAAATGTATTTCTTGTTTAATATAGCAACATTTGTTATAGTGCATTTAAATTTGCAGTTTTTAACATTTTTTCCAGTAAGCAGTGAAATAAAATTTATAAATCACTAATGACAAAAGGACCTATTTCAGAACATTTCAGCCAACTCTAATGACTGACATTGATTGACTTATTGTAATCCTCGGTGATTTACCAAATGTCTGACAGTTGGCTGACAGGATTAAGGCTTTTGCTTCCTGTAACTAAGATACAGAGTTTGAGCCTCAGTAAGTCACTTGACTAAACTGCTCTCTCTAATTAGGGCATCACACACACACTTGTACCTGCAAAGAAAATCAGTGTGGTGACAACTAGCTCCATAATGTGGTTCGTTTTGGGCCTGGAAATCAAAATTGTTCCATAATGCTGTGGTATATATTCTATTTGAGCCTGGAAATAACATCCATCCACAAACACATACATTTATACGCGCAAAGAAAATCAGTGTGGCAGAGTGGTGACTAAATCCATAATACAGTTCCATTTGAACCTGGAAATCAAAATTACTCCATAATGTTGTTACATAGGTTCTGTTTGAACTGAGAAATAACCTCCTTTTATAATGCTGCTGCATAGGTTCTGCTCAAGCCTGGAAATAATATTCATCTATAATGCTGCAATCAAGGTTCCCAGTTGAGAGTTTATGTTCTGGGCTGAAAATCAAACTCTTTGCACTTTGCTCTTTGGTCTCATTGGCTGACTAACTCCAAGTAGGGAAAGAACGCAAAGCAATCAGATGCAGATGTGATGTAACAACGGTACAGAGCCAACAACTTTTCTCCATTTTTTTTTTTAAACTTAATTGATGTTGTGGCTGGACTCCCCCCACAATCCAACAATGGGCCCTAGGCTGCTTCCAGGATCCCTTAGTGCTAGATCTGGCCCTGCAGCAATACGAATGACTTGCATAACTTCTACATTTCTGTGCTTTATTTTATGCATTGCTAACCATCTTTCTTATGATGCCCTCACGTTCTAAGGCCCCTGTTGTCTATTTACTAATTTTCAGTGTTCTGATCTATTGCCTTAATTCTATTTTATGTTGTTTGGCTGGTATGCTAAAAGGGATCATTTAATAAAACATCAAATTTTTCATCAGTAAATTCATTTGTGTTTTGCTTGTTTGGAAGATAAATACATTTTACTTGTTCCACTGCATAATTCTTTATGCAGAATCACATTTTGCCGTAGCAAAAGAAAATGGAAATATAACAATTTTCATAAAATGGAAATGTGTCATTATGAACAATGCTGAAAACATAACATGTGATCTTCAAGCCTATGGCTTTGTAAGTATGAATTTGACATAGTCTTGCATTACTATTTCATCTTTCATTAGTAAAGTACAGCAGAATGCTTTGGGTGTGATGTATAATAGCAACTCTATCCACTTGGAAGCATATGTTTATAGACTGATACCTTCATAAATTTAGTGGGTATTGGAAATATCTTGGTTAGTAACTTTTTTGAGCAAAGTCACAAAGCCACCAGGAATAAAAATAGCACCTTAAACATAAACTAAAAATAAATAAAACACTTCCCATAAGTGTCCAAGGGTGGGACATCCCAATCTGGTTAGCTGCGTTGTCACTTCTGGAGATTAACTGTTTCATTTATATTTGGAAAATGAATGAATGAGGCAGAGATTTAAATTTGAATTGTACTTTGAGGGAGTTTAAGAAAATGGCACATTGTGAGAAGCATCTAACTAACATTTCAGCTGCATCTAAATAACTAAAATTAGTTTCCGGCTTTGATTTATATATTATTAGAGACAAATTTGCCATCAAGAATTAGCTGGTAAAACTAAAAAGAAGCTTCACTTATTCTCTTCATAATAAACAGGGTTCTTAGTCTGCACTATTGTTTTTATGTATAGGATCTACTACAGATGCCAAGCGAAATTTGTATTACCTTTTTCTGAATTATTCAAATGGAAAAACTCCTGAACAGCTGAGTGGAGTGAGGAGACCCTCCAATGCCCTCTTAACTAAATATAACCTACTTCAAAGTCACTGCACCTCAAGTTAGGTTTTATTTCCAGTGGGATTTTTTGGCAAATAAAAAATCAGTGCTGTGATGGACTGTCATCCAGTCCAGCATTTATTCCATACCTTATGCTAGGTCATTCTACCTTGGGGAGAGGGAAAAAAGTAAAGTTCCTGAAGTTCAAGGTTGTGCAGCCTCAGAGTTAAAATATGCATATGCTACATAAATATACACATGGCACCCCTAAAGAAATCCATTTTGTACAAAGCCTTTAGACAAAACACCAAATACCTCACCATACTTAGCTCATGTAGGAATGACTATGTGGCTATCTGTTACTCACATGCATTTGCAGAGTAAGACATTAATTTTCACCCCATTGCCCCTTCAGGACAGTTGTTCTAACTATTGGCCACTGTCTATTAAATAATAGTCCCTAATTTCTATCTTGAATGGGAGCTTGTTGAAATTTTGAGGACTGTAGCTGTGATCTTCTGAGTAGCAGAACTGTAAGTGCAATGTTTGTTTGTGTGTGTTTGTGCATGTGTGTGTACGCGTGTGTGCCTGTGTGCGTGTGTGTGTATGTGTATGTGTGTGTGTGTGTGTGTGTGTGTGTGTGTGTGTGTGTGTGTGTGTGTGTGTGTGTATGTATGTATGTATGTGAATGCGTCTTATCTCAACATAAACCTTTTATATAATAGTGACTCTGTACTTCAAAAACTCTAAAAATTTAGATAAATTCAATTAACCTTAATTTTACATTGGCATTTAACATCTATTGCCCAGGAAATTACCACCTATATCAGTGCTGTAAAAATAATGTCACAATGTAAAACTAGTGGCTCTGTATTTCAAAACAATGCAAATGGAAATACAATCATTTATTCCCGGTTTTAAACTGGCATTTAACCTCAACTGTCATTCCAGTTCTTTAAGCTCCAATAGTGATTCAAAATTGCCACCCCTCTTATTCTGATTAACCTTATGTATAATGAAGAAAATGTACAACAATTAACTGCATGTTTACTCAGGGCATTTGTAAACTTTACTCCTAATATCATGTATAGGTTAATTTATTCTAGCTTTTAACCTCTTAGATGCCTTTCTCACATAAAGGCTGGACAGGAGGTACATATTGGCAAATATATGACCACAGTCATTTCACAATCATATCCCCCTTGACATACTATACTTTTCTTATAATGAGTAACACTTACATATGGTCCATCATTTACAAATGTGCAATATTTGCACCTACCACACTTACTCATCCTTTTACCTTTTACTGACAAATATCTGGTCTGAGGGACACTTTCCAAATGTTTTTTTATATTTCTACCCTCACTAAAAACTGTTACAGGACTTTATCCTATTTTGTCCTTTAAATCTTGTGTAAATACCACCTCCCAGTCTTCTTAACCACTTTCACAAACTTATGCGTATCTGTAAAGAATGGCAATATTTTGTGTCCCTATTGGTACTAGCCATGGAATTGTCTTTTTTAACCTCTTGAAACCTTAACAGTGGTGCAAATCTACCTGATCTCCCCTCAGTTACCTCTTTCTTAACTACTTACAGAATCTGTTGTGGATAACGTCTCTCCCTAAACATAGCAACCATGTACTTCATTTGTGCAATAAACCAACTATCTTCGCTAATAAGTCCTGATTCCCATACAAGTTGCCCTTTACTAGAGCCCATTTGTGATATGTGGGGTTGCAACTATCATAATGCAAATATGTATTAAAAGGTATCCTTTATATATATATATATATATATATATATATATATATATATATATATATTAGATGTAAATTGACCTTTAGACATGTCTTTACCTAGTGTTATATCCAAATAGTTAATCTCAGTAGTAGAAAACTGATAGGAACATTTCAAAAAAATCAGTGGTGTTTTCCAAATAATTAATAAAAGCACTCATTTGGGTCTGCCTTCTCTTCCATAAAATTAGGATATCATTTAGGAACCTAAAATAAGCATATGCATTAGCAAAATATTCATAAGGAAAAATGTGTTTGTCTTCCCAAGCAGCCAAAATCACATTAGCATACAAGGGGGCATACATTCCCCCATGCCCATCCTGGCTGTTTGGTTGAAATATTCATCTTTGAAATAAATAAAATAGTTGTTAGCACCAATTCTATTAAAAAAAAAAAATTACAAAACATTCATCTATTGGCTGAAAAGTCATTACAGCTTATCATCATGTTATAAAACTCTTCTAGTCCTACCTGATGTGGTATAACAGAAAACAAGTTGACAACATCCACAGTCACAAAAATTATATCCTGACAAAAGTCAGTCAGTATTAAACATTTCAAAAGATTCCAAGAGTCATGTAAAATGTGAGTTTTACTAGATAACATATGCTTAGCATGTTTATCGATATAAACCACTAGGGCATCAGTCTTAGAAAATTTTGCAGCCACAGTTGGTCTCAATGGAGGTCCATCAGATTTTTTAAATCTTAGGGATGCCAAAAATAGCTGGAGTTACTAGGTTCTTATAAGAAACAAAATAAAAAATAACATGAACATTAGAATCCTGTACCAGCATTTTATACAAAAATAATCAATCTTTCTGTAAGTAATATTAATTTGTTTTTTCACACCCTAGAATAGTGAAAACATCTGACAATAAATCCAACATCTTCAAGGAATAATCCATGGAGTCCATGATGACAACGTCCCCTCCTTTATTGGGCTTCATGACTCAAATACATTTATTATGGACCAATTCATCAGATGCCAACCACTCATTTTTAAGCAAATTGTTTCTAAATATACTTTTCTGTAAGGATATATCTAAACTACTCACAGAATTTCTCAAAGACTACCACATCAGGTGTTAAGGAGGAATGGAAACACTTCTTGTTTTAATGACCAAACCTGTCAACTCTTCACATCTTAGTTCAAAAAAATAGTTTAAATTTCAGGCTCCTGGTGAATAACTTCAATTGTGTCAAAGCTATCACTAAATCCAATCTAAAATTGAGCAAAAAGTTAAAACATTTTTTAAACAATAGATACATCCCATTGTTCACAACCACTAAACTAAAATGAAACAGTTTAAAGTTACCTGTGATGTCAAGCTCTTGAAATAAAGCAACTTCACCAGTTATCTCCTCCTACCCCTGTCTCTTCTCATTGTTTGATGACTCTTGGAGTTGTTGAACCAACTGGTCCAATTCTGTTGTTGAGATATACTCTGGCAATTCTCTTGGATCTCCTCAATTAGGGGTCATCTAAAAACATCTTTCATCTTGATGTACCTCTTCTGCAGTGATACTCCCTTGCTCTTCCATTCTCACCTGGCTTGATAGTATGTGCTCCCCACATGGACGTAAGTGATGGTGGATAGGCTCATTTCCCTTCATACTCCTTAGAATCATTCACCAACTTTTTTGTTTGCAATTCTTATTGTGGGCTATTGACTTATCCACCTTCTCAGACAACTTACAATAATCATTCTCCTTAATTAGCTCACAGCCAGATCAGTGGAATAGCTCAAGCAGTTCCAGAAAAAAGGTATGTTTAGCTCCACACCATTAGGACATTTCCAAAATCTCAGCCCCTTAGGGACTTGCTTAAGCTTTTCACATTCAGCCAAATAGCTGTTATCAAGTTGTAGGTTCTGGTATTTTAACAGTTTAAATTCAAACTCTTTGAGTTGTGTACATAAGGAATCTCTGACTTGGCAACAACTATCTGACAAATAAAAATCTGTCAAACTAATCCATTTACCCAAGTCAAACCCTAACTTGGAACAATCCAACTCAAGAGGTAACTGCCCTGAAGCTGTCAGTGTTCTGTTAGAATTGTAAATATCAACCAATATAATAGGAGACATTGTGTCATTTCACCCAGCAATACAATTTGGGATTGCAGCAAATTCAGACTTGTCACTCACTGGAACAAATTTTGTCAATTGTTGTAGCAAAATGATAAGAAAAGATCTATACTACGATAAGGAAATTATTTGATTTTAGACAATAACAAAGCCTTCACATGTACTATAAAATGATAAATGTGACACTAAAATCAATCAGTTGATGTAAGACTTCAGTTACACTCGAAGCATTTTCAAATACTTTGTGCAATGCTATCTGCTCATATGCACAGTTATGTATAAAGTGGAATTTGTCATGACAGTTATATGATACAACTCAGTATGGTATTAATGGCTAGGAAGATTCATAGATTCTCAGACTTTACAAGGCAGAGTCAGTCCATGTGTCATAATCAGCTTGCCAGTGCCCACCCTCATAGGGCATCTCCTTCCTGCAAGTAGACAAAAAAGTCAGGCCAGGGCACCCATTCAGTTGTAAATGTTTACCTTAAAGGAAGTAAGGATATCAGTCTGTATGATATAGCTAATGGAAGATTACTCCAGAGATGGGGAAGCACTGAGCAATAAATTGTCCCTTCAGTGTGTCTTATTTATTTGTTGATGGAAAATTGTCTTTAGTTCAAGTGGTTTTGAAACCATTTGTTTTGTGGATGTTTCGGAGCCCAAGGATGGTTGGGTCCTTAACTATATGTGATTGCAGACCTAAATTACTATGCAAGGGTCTAAAAGAGGTGGAGTATAGAGAAAAAGCTTAAAGTCTATAGCGGAGGGTCCTTAGTCAGGTGATCTTTTCAATCAGGAACTGTAGGGATCTTTCTAGCTGGGTGATGTGTTTTGATAGATACATAAAAGGAGCACTGTGTTAAGTAGCACAGTCCTGGATTTACATCGCTGCAGATAATGGATTTTTTGTTAAAAATCTTTTTAATACAGAATAATTTTAAAACAATACCAAATGTATGAAAGGCAATAGGTTCTATTAATGGCTGATGGATGCATTCACGGCATGAATGGAATATTGTGTGAATGGATAACATGATGTGGTACACAGCCTTGTCATTGTGCTGTAATATAATCATAAACAACCATTTTTTTTTATTATCGTAAAGCTGAGCTGTAATCTTGGACGATGTGATGTGATCGAGAATGAATGCAGCACAACCAAGATGATGCCGTTCATATTACAACTGCTGTGGTACTTGCCTGGGCATAAAACAGAATGGACCTTTAAGGAGGAGTGCAAGCCAACTACTCTGAGAAAAGAAAATGCAAATTAATTGGTAGTGGTAGGGACATATTCACTTTTTACATTATCAGCATCCACTGCTTCTTAGCACCAGTGGTCACAGGACTTTTGCTGCCACATTTCCATAGGACAACTCACAACAAACACTAACTAAAAATTCTGCATGACAAGTCCTTTCCAGACAACTCTAAACAAGTTCATTCAAACTTACATTTGCTGTTAGGTTACTCTTGTCATCTGAATATTACTGAAGTATTCTGTGCGTTTTTTGTATTCTGTTTAATTCTTTGTTTGTATCTTATTAACCAAGAAATTCCAACTGGGCACTGCTAATACACAGTGGAGGCCCAGTGACAGAATCTCCAAAGAAGATATAAACACAGGCAATTCATGCTAGCCACAATCTTCATGATTCACAAGGCAGTTTCATGTTGTATTACTAAGACAAAGCATGCAGAATACAAAATATGAGTATTCAGCAGTATAAAAATAGTGTCATGACTCTATCATTCTAGAATTACACCATATTTATATAATTTACAGGGTAAATGACACTCCAGGATAGGGGATAAAATATGAAATGGGACACAGCAAAAGAAAAAAAGAGAACAAATGTGCTTAAAAGAACAGTTCTATCTGCTAGTGAGGTCAGTAGGGTGGGACTCTAGGGCTTGATAAATACCACCTGGTATTTGGCCAAATCTGGTATTTCAAAATTCCCTTCAGCTTTTGCAAAGAACAAAATGCATTCTTTTCCCAAGGAATTTTGAATTCTAAATAAGATTCATGAGAGCACACTGAAGAATTGTTTAGACTCCATATTAAAATGTTGACGCTTGAAATGACAAGTGCCAACATGCAAAAAAAAAATCAGAAATGCAGTGAAGAGTGAATCACAAACATCACTCTTCACATTAAACTTCCATTTTGCAGGAAGGCAGACCCCCCCTAAACTTCTGTAATGGGTGCCAACACCCAGTAGCGTAGCTAGAGTTTGTGCCACCTGGGGCTGTTTTTGAGTTTGCCACCTCCCTCACAAAACCATGGTCAAATGGGGCACCCCCATACACAGCCCTCCCCCTCGCAGCCATTCCAGTGTCCCATGACTTGGCTATTTCTCCCCATTTACCATAAACACTGTAATGTACCTACTGCTTCATGCTTTCCTTCTACATTGATTACTTGGATTTCATTTAAAACTTTTATTTTAAATTTTATAGCACAAACACTAAAATACTTCTGCTAAACAAAGCAGTACAGCCTCACAATGAAAGCAGATTTAGCATTAAAACTTCTCTGCCCTTGAAACTCACATTCATTGAAACCCACATTCAAAGAAAATGCTTCTGGCCAGTGGCAGATAAAGTTTACCTTTGGGCTGTTTTCAAATCACAGACCCCTTGCAGACATATTTAAGACAATGCAAACATGCATATGTTCTTTGAGTCACCTTCCTGATTGTATTAAATTATATTCCTTGCATAATACAACACACTTGTTAGAGCTGTTTTAAATTTATTGTTTTGAATATTTTTTCAGTAAGTAATGAAACAAATTGCATGAACCAATAATGACAAAACTGCCCAATTCAGACCATTTGCATCATAAAAGTCTACTCAAATTTCTGTCATTACAATCGACCAATATCAGTAAATATGCACAATCTTTGCAGAGGTAAAAGTCAGTTAAATAATTCCACATTAAAGAGATCTGTAACTAATAAAGAGGTTGCTGCTAGCAAACAACTTTATATTTCATTGTTTCATCTACAAATAAAGTGCCTGTTGCTCTTGAAGAATAAATTGCCTATGTTTCATTAAAAAATAAGCTAGTAATATTGCAATAGGGAATGGGTGGCAAACTGATGACAGGGTCATAGTTACAAGGTATATACCTCCAAAGGAAGACATTCTCAGAACTGCAGCATCCAACCCCGTTAAAATACAACACAGTACAGTATCCACAATCCATCTACATACTGTGGGAGTAGAACCTACAGTTTTCTGCATCAAAATCAAGCACACTACCTGTTGTGCTACTAACAATGCAAGCAAGCTTGGTATAAGCAGCACTAAGCTACTCTTCCCTGAAGCTGTCAGCTCCTTGTAAAATCCACTTGACACTCACCTCTCTCAATTTTGCAACACAAGAAATCTGGAAAAAGCCAAAATTTATTGGATGGGGGATAAAGACCCAAAACCAGGGATGCATTTTAAACATTTCTTGTATAATCTTAGAAAGTTTCTAGAATAAGGTGTTTTGTGTCACCATGCATTTCCTGAAAGATAGGAAGACTGAAACTTAAATGGCTATCATTATTTAGTGGTCAGTTCTCACTGATTTGCCAGAAAACCACAAATTTTAAGAGGAACAAACCAAAAGAATGAGCTAAGCATTCTGTGAAAATCTGGACATTTGAGTGCTTTGGACTCAACTTCTTGAATCATAAACAAGTGGTGGTATGGCTAGAGAATTCAGGCTCTTGCTCCTTATACCTAAGATACAGGGTTTGAGCTTGAGTAACACTAACCACCAGGTATACCTAACTGGGGCATTACACACACACACACACACACACACACACACACACACACACACACACACACACACCTACACCTGTAAAGTGAGGCAGCACACACACACACCTACACCTGTAAAGTGAAGTAGCACACACACACACCTACACCTGCAAACTGAAGCAGCACACACACACACACACACACACACACACACACACACACACACACACCTGTAAATTGAATACACACACACACACACACACACACACACACACACACACACACACACACCTGTAAACTGAAGCAGCACACAAACAGGCACTCACCTGTAAACTGAAGCGAAACACACACACACACACACACACACACACACACACACACACACACACACACACACACACACACACACATGTAAGCTGAAGTAGTAAACACACATCAAAATGCAGTAGTAAACTAATCATTTGGGCAGTAAACTAAATGCCATTACTTGTAGAATCAATTGGACAGGAAGAAGAAGCAATTTCAAATAGTGTGTGTGACTGGAACAATGGGAAATCTGTGTGTGCCCAATACAGACGTGATGCTATGGGACCCTGTTCTTAAAGTAGAATGCCCTTCAAAAACAGTACAGATTTTTAAGTAAATGTGATAGTCCCAAAGTGCTGCCCAGGGCATACTGCCCCCTTGCCCTCCCCTAGCTACACTACTGCCAAGACCACCAAGCTTATATATTCTAAGTCCTAGATTGCCTAGATTGCCATACGTTAGAGAAAGGGAATGTTCCAATCAATGGTCATATTGGACTTAATATATGTAAGTCTGATTTTTTTTGGCCATTCAGTCTCATTTCAAGTGGTTACTATACAGGAAACATAGGGAAAGATTTTCCCCAATTAACCTGCACATTCATGCAAGATCACTGGTGGATTTGACATCATGTAGCATGTCCAAACTACGGTAGATACTATAAAGACTACAACATAATGGCTACAGTTGAGGAAGCATTAAGATTTAATTTTGCAGGTTGAGTTATAATCAAGAGAAATGAAAGTGTTAAGAATTTATGTGAACGTGAAAGAATTATATTGACCTAAGAAAACATGACCGTACAATCATTTGAATATAGATGAACCTTGGGACAGTTATACCTTCATCACTTTCAAACCTGCTAAGGGGCTTAATGATCAAAAGAAAATAGAGGAAAAAAGGTCTTGTCTAATACCCTTTGTAAAACAAAAGAAGCAAAAATATGGGTGGTACAGAGGTTGTGTTGTTGCCTCACAGCAAGAGGTTCTCCAGTTCAATTCTTGGCTGGGGTGCCTGCAGTGTGGAGTTTGCATGTCTGCCCTGTGTTTATGTGGGTTTCCTCCTATGTTACAAAGACATGCATCTGGAGCATTTCTTCCTGGGCCTCCACTGAAAATTGGCTTTGTTCCAAGTCAGATTTTCCTGGTAAACAAATGTTAAATAAATAACGTTGTTAGAAACTCTAATAGCTGATTGGTTGCCAAACAACAACTTGATCCTAGAAAACAAATAATGTTATTTGCTACTAAAACAGAAAAAAGGCAAAACTGGTGTATCTTTCAAAAACTTTATGAAAAGTAACTCCATACTTTGGTTAATACCACAGATAAAATACATTACATAACAATTTCTGGTTATCCTCCTATGATTTGCCTCTCTTGAAGCCTGCTTGTGAGTGAGTCAAACATTTAGAGAGGGCCATGTTTGTTTTGGTTGCTTTGATTTTTGTCATCCTTTTCACATCCCTTTTAATCAGTATAATCGGTGTATAGTTCTTGGGTAGAGTAATATCATTGCCTTGCTTGGGAATAACTGAAATATGCTCCATCATATAACTGCTTAAGTCATTAGAAAGGACATCATTATACATTTCTGGAAGCACTCGAGCAGTGACCTCATGCAGTATGTTACAGAAGTTCTAGAGTGATGACCTCATCGAGTATGTTACAGGAGTCCAAGAAGAGGCTATCTGGGCCCAAGGCCTTGCGCTAGTTAAAATATTTGACTGCTGCTTGCACCTTATCAGCTAACTGTGGTATGTCATATATGATAATGTCATACACAGCCATGGAGGGCATACAGCAACCCCAGCCATGCACTATTGTCATGAGAAGAGAAAGAAGCATTATCATATAGGATATGAAAAACAGCTTGGAAGATATAATTCATTTCATATTGGCAAATATAAAAATAAAATGCTTGCTCAGAATCCAAACCAGGCACTTCATTTGACTGTGAAAATAATGTGTAA
>NC_056751.1:138679664-138694664 GCF_019279795.1 Protopterus annectens
CTGAACTGGGTGGGACCAAGTGTCTGTAGGTCCCCATTGTCGTTGTTTATGAGTTCCATAATAATTCTTTCCATAGCTTTGCAAACCAGGCTGGTCAAGCTTATGGGGCGGTAGTTACCAGGGTCTGTAGGGGAACCTCCCTTGTGGAGTGGTATCACTGTTGCTGTACACCAGTGTTCAGGTACATATCCTGTAGTAAGGCTAAGGTTAAATAACATTTTTATATGCGGGTTTAGCTCCTCCTCTTGGAGTTCACGTATCACGCAGCCGGGGATACCATCAGGTCCCATAGATGCTGTGTTTTTCGCCTTGTTGAGGGTAGTTCTCACCTGGACATCAGAGATGACAGTGAGGTTACATTCAGCTGGGATGAGTATTTCTTCTTTTGGAGGTGATGGAGGGGAGAAATTTGCACTGAACCTTGTTTTATTTCTGCAATCAGCATAATAGCATTACTTCCAAGTCTCTAATCAGCTTCTTTTTTTCTCCTAATGAGAGATGAAAGCCAGACCTATTCCATTTGTTCCATAGCTGGAATGAGAGCCCTAAGACCCATTCATCATTCTCCTGTTAGAGCAAGAGCCCTATCATCCCATTTGATTTCCTCAGAAGCCAGAGTCAGAAGCTTAAGGATAACCTGCCTGTCATTTGGGGCCCTGATCTTCCCTAGCCAAATCCTGTCCCATGTTGGCTGAGACACTATTGAACATTGTTACTACTTGGGAGAGTCTCCACAAGTTCCCATACAAGAACAAATCTCCAAGTATCTCTGTAGCAACCAAGCTAATAGCGGAAATACCTGCATTACGTCTATATGCCTGAAAAGGTCAGTGGTATAGAGGTCATGCCCAAGCCAACAACAATTGTTCACTTCCATCCTCCATGCAACACTCCTTCCTGTTTCTGTACCTGTTAATTGAACCCAGGTCATCTAGATCATAGCTATGGCTTTGTCCTTTTATGCCACATAGCCATAGCCATTATTTGCTACTTTTTTGCCTGTTCTATTACAAAGCATGGAAGGAAAAACATTTCTCAAGTTTACTGCATGAAAGACTTTTATACTCTGTAGGGAAATGATTTGTATGACTGACTAACTCTGCATTTTCCAATCTGTTGAACCTCTCAGCTGTAAAGCTTTTTGTTGCTGCAGATCTGCTTTGTGAATAGTATGACAAGGTGACTATACTGTGTACTTATGTCTTCCCAAAATCTGTCTTGATTATATATATGGTTTTCCACCACTGGATCACTCTTTTGAGTAACCATGTATCAGTTTTTTTGCCTGTGCATGATCTGTTGATTGATTTTGTCAATCCAGCCCTCTGTTCCCATGAGAACCATCAACCAGTTGCATCAGACTGGTCATCTTCCCATCTTAGGCAGCTATGTTGTATCTCAAATGGTATACTCAAGCCATGGCTGTTTATATAAGTAGCACTTAACCTTATTTAGCTGCGGAGATATTAAACAGGTAACTGTGAGCTCTGTGCATTTTTTTTTTTGTGGTTTGTTACTTACTCCCTCTCTAGCATTATCTCAACCTATAGAGATTGAAAATAGGTACAAAGGCTCTTGAAAAGTAGTAAAGTAGTTACATCCAGTAAAAATATCTGGGTGCCTAATTATCATAAACTTGAATACTGAATAGTACATTCAGTATCCTCTCTACTGCTATGTGAGGAGATCAAGATCATTCCAAGTCCACCTGTTAGACAAGCAGGTAAATAGAAGGGCACCTACATAGCTATTCTTAATGCTTGCAGAAATAATGAACATGTCGCTTTACCCGGTCACGTTTAAACCGTCATAAGCAAAACATGGTGCGCATGATCGACACACTGTTCATCCTAATGATATTCTAACTCTATCAATTCTACCCCACAGCAGTCTGTGCCACAACTAGAAATCTGGATTCAGAACTTGTGGCAACATCTTTATTTTATTTTACTTTTATTTTCATTTATTGACTCTGTTAGAGCACTGATCCAGATGGACCATTTTAAGGTTCAGCCTGCGGAGAGAAAAGAAAAAAAGATATTATTTTACTGAAAATTCCAAAGCAGTACAAAAGAGTGTACATTAAATTACATTAAATTGCATAATTTAAAAGAGTTACAATAAACGATGATAATAGTCATAATTGTTATATATTTACAATATTTACAATATGTAGAAATATATAAAAACTCCAGATCGCTAAAGGCTGCTCAACCAAATGAAAATATTTAGAAAACAAGCAGAGTTAGGCCACCATGGAGAAGCGCTTATCCCTGTTTTTATGCCTGTGTTGTTTTTATATCTTTTTATTGTTTTATTAGTTAATAAATGTTTCTCCGTGGTGGCTTAGCTCTACTTGTTTTCTAAATATTTACCATATGTGGGTAGGAAAGAAGAGAAGACAAAAGAAGAACAGAAGACAGAAGAAGAAGAGAATAATAAACGAGGATGAAAATAAGAGAGGAGAGAAGAAGAGGAGAATAACAAAGGAAGAGGAGAGAAGAAGAGGAGAATAACAGAGGGAGAGGAGAGAAGACAAGGGGATAGCAGAGAGATTGCATTTTGGTATTGAAGAGGTGAGGAGAAGTGAAGGAGAGGGAGTGATATGTAATTTTTGGAATAATTCACAAAAAGATATAGGGATACAGTCTGCACATTTGTGGTGAGCTCCTCAAACACGATACTTATCTTGGCTGGCTACTCTATGAATTCAAGAGTGGTAGTCATCTTAAGGTGTCCATTAGTTAGGTATATATCCCATCTCCATCCACTAATACCTGCATCATGTTCATCCTGATGACTTGTGTGTTTGGCTTTAAATCTACTATGATCATGGTGGTTCTATAGGCATTAAGTGTGTGATTCCCAAGGATCAGTGGGTGACCTACTCAATGATATATTATTTAGACAGATCACCTCTTCTTTTACTAGGCCTGAGGCACTCCATGATAGTCTGGTTTCTTGGCATTACCCTTGGTGAGTTTTACAGCCCTTTGGTTGATATACCAATTTTCAACAATCAGTATAACATAAGTACTTATTTATTTTCTGTTAAAAAGCAGTAGTACAGGTTCCCTCTGGACCTTAAGGACACTAAATAGCAACAAAGCGGTAGCTCTCCTAACCATACTGGCAAGAGCTGTAGAACATCACAATTTGTTTGAAACACTCCTTTAGAATTCCTTATAAACATTCTGCTACTATTGCAGGATTAATTCTATCATGTTAATCACTAGAAAAGAAGAAGCTACTCTACCTTATGGCTGACACAAGAACTACAAAAAAGCAAAATTTTGCTTTAGGTAAGACCGCCCTGCACAAACTCAAGTTGATCAATAGTCAGGATACCACAACTAGTTACTGTGGCTGCAGGAATGAAGAATGAATGCAGAAAAATTACCACAGTAGTGCAGGCAAAGAGTAGGACAAACAGACAAGCCTCTATTGGGAAATGATTGGTCTTTGTGTTAGGAGAATAACCTAGCAGGAAGAGACAGATCTTATGGTGAGATAGCTCTTATCATTAACAATAGGCAATGACTAGTGCCTGTTAATTGAAGAATCATTTGTCTCATTCTCCCAGAACAAGCCATTCTCTACCGCTAAATATTTCAAACAACAATGAAGGCTTTCCAAACAACACCATCATCTTTTGCTTATGCTGCCTTCAACTTCCACATAGTAATATTGTAGGAAGTCAGACACTGAATTTGGTCAGTTCCCTGCCACCTTACTAATTTGTTCTAACTCTAACTCTAAGTCTGCACATAACCCTAAGCCTGCACCTTACCTTAGAAAAACCCATTCCAGAAACACTACCACTATTAACATAAACCATGTCTTATGGTATTGCTGTGGTTTGGGGAATTGTTTGTTTTATTTTATTGTATTTTAGTGTAAAACTGATCATAGAACTAGGGTGCCTTTTTTGCAATGTATTTGTTTATTTTATTTATTTATTCATTTTGTTTACTGGGAAAAGTCTAACTGTGGACAAGACCAATTTTCAGCAAAGGCTAGGTGAGAAATGCTCTGTATTACAATTATAGCTTGTAGTCAGCTACAAATTCAAAAAGTAGTTACAAAATAACAAGTATGAATAGTAGACAGTTACATATTCAAAAGGTAGTTATAATACATATAGCAGATGTATAATTAACTGAACAAAGTTATTGATACATTGTAGTAGTTGCATTAATTAAGCATGAACTGTAACAATTTAGAGGGTTCTAAGGTTTAAGGATATTAATAGCAAGTCATGGTAGTAGAAAGCTTAGTGACTGAGGGAGGGGAGGATGTGTTTGAATGTGGGCTGTGCTGGTGGTGGGAAAAAAAGTATTAGTGGTACTGGAATAAAGTATTAGTGTAATAGAGTAAATAGTGGAGGGAGGAAAAGGAAAGACAGGTAATTAATAATTATCCTGGTGCAGTACAGATGTACAGCTGGGAGTTAAGTAGGTGAGACTTTAATTGACTTTTAAAGGTTTTAGGGTGGGTTGTTGCCACATTGCTAGGGGATATAATTCCAGATTTTGACAAGGTGGTAGGATAGCAAGGAAATGCCTGATGGGTTATTGGGTTTAGATGTGTATTAGGATTTTGTCAGAGAAGCATAATGATCTGGAACAGTTGTATATTTGTATGAGGTTGGTGAGGGATATGCAGTTGTTTAGTCTATAGATGATGATATAGATGTCAGAGGGTTGGGAGAATGTTGACAGTGTGGGAATTCTAGCCTCTGTAGTTCCCTGAGGGCAATACAATAGTGGGCTATTTTGAAAGAGTGGTGGTGGTGAAACATGCTACCTTGTTGTAGCACAGCTCAAGTTGGTTTAATAGGGTTGTTTGAATGTTACTAAGGGTAGGACCAGTGTATGTGAGAGTGGGCAGAAGGTGGGAGGAAGTGGTTTGTTTTCCTTCATTCTCAGATAGGATGGATTTTACTCAACAGATGGGATTTAGTTTTTTGCTGTGTTTTTTTATGGTGATACAGATATGGGTGTTGAATTTTAAGTTATCATCTATGTGCATACCCAGTAATTTGTTGTGGGGTATCATCATTTATGTGCATACTCAGTAATTTGTTGTGGGGTATTACCATCTATGTGCATACCCAGTAAATTGGTGTAGGGTATCATCATGTATGTGCATACCCAGTAATTTGTTGTGGGGTATTACCATCTATGTGCATACCCAGTAATTTGGTGTAGGGTATTATCATTTACGTGCATACCCAGTAATTTGTTGTGGGTATTACCATCTCTGTGCATACCCAGTAAATTGGTGTAGGGTATCATCATCTATGTGCATACCCAGTAATTTGTTGTGGGTATTACCATCTCTGTGCATACCCAGTAAATTGGTGTAGGGTATCATCATTTATGTGCATACTCAGTAATTTGTTGTGGGGTATTATCATCTATGTGCATACCCAGTAATTTGTTGTAGGGTATCATCATTTATGTGCATACCCAGTAATTTGTTGTGGCGTATTATCATCTATGTGCATACCCAGTAATTTGGTGTGGGGTATTACCATATATGTGCATATTCAGCAATTTGTTGTGGGGTATTATCATCTATGTGCATACTCAGTAATTTGGTGTGGGGTATTATCATCTATGTGCATACCCAGTAATTTGTTGTGGGGTATTATCACATTGGGTGCTGCTTTGTCTAAACATGGGCTAAACTCTTGGCTAGGCTTATAAGGGCCTCAGGGCCAAAAATCTAGTAACCTCCAATGATCATCTATGTGCATACCCAGTAAATTGGTGTAGAGTTTCATCATTTATGTACATACCCAGTAATGTGGTGTAGAGTATTATCATCTATGTGCATCCCTAGTCATTTGTTGTGGGGTATTACCATCTGTGTGCATACCCAGTAATTTGATGTGGGGTATTATCAGCAAGATGCATAACCAGTAATTTGGTGTAGGGTATGAGTTCAATTCTGGCATTATCGGAGGGGGTAATTGAAAAGGAAACTTTGTGGCATGTAAGATGTTTAGGGTTTAAAAGCATCAGTTGGGATGTTTTTGGATTTAGGAAAAGCTGGGCAGATGCCAGCCATGATTGTATTGTAGAGAAGCAGTCTTGGGTGAGTTGTTGTAACTTATCAATATTATTTGCAGCACAGATAAGGGTGGCATCATCTGCAAAGTATACCAGGAGTCTCATTTGCAAGCTTTATTTAGATCATTGATAAAGATGTTAAATAGAATAGGACCCAAGATTGACCCTTGTGGTATCTCGACTTGGACAGGGCAGAACGATAATATATTATTGTGCCACTTGACTACCTGGGCTGAGTTGGAGAGGTAACTATAGAACCAGTAAAGGGAAGAGGTGTTGAGTCGTAGCTGTTGAACTTATGAATGAGGATGTCATGGGATACTGTATTGAAAGCTTTTAATAGCTTGAGGAAGAGAACAAATGTTATGTTACCATTTCTCCTGTTCAAGTTTACTACTTTCATGAAGCTGAGTAGAGCAGTAGAGGTGCTATTGGTGGCAGTGAAATCCATGCTGAGATGTGGAAAGCAGATTATTTTGTGTGAGGTATTTTAACAGCTGAGACTGGCTACATTTTTCAAGTACTTTTGATAGGTGGGAGAGGATGGCTGAGCCTGTAGTTTAACAGTTCTGTAAAGTGGCCACCTATATTTAAGGGGAGGATATATTTTTTTCCAGAGGCTAGTGACATATAATTCATTGATAGAACAGTTAATTAGTATTGAGATGGGGTCATTTATTGCTTTGGTTGTTGTTTGAGGGTAGGTTATTTGGGGTTATTGCAGGCCACTTTATTTTAGTAGTTGTTTTTTATAAAATTGGTAGGGATAGGCTGAAAGGACAGGCTATGTGGTGGAGTGCTAAAGGAAGGTAAGGTCTGAGTATTATTGTGGGAGGAATTTTGGAGTAGAGATGTGACTGATTGGATAAAGAGGGCATTGAAGGCATCAGTAATGTTGGAAGCGTTATTACTGGGATTGAGTGTGGGAGATAGTTGTGTGGAGTAACCAGGATTGAAAAGTTGATTAATGGAAGACCAGAAAGTTTTGGGGATTTTGGTAGTTTTTATTTTAGAGATCAGTGTAGTATGATTTATTTTATCTGTGTAAATTTGATATTTGCTTTGGTTTCTAAGCTGCTTGAATTTTTTTATAGTTTGTGTTTAATTGGAAAGCTATGTATTCCATGCACTATCTCTGAAGCTCGTGAGGAGTTTTGTATTTCAGTACAACCAGTGGGCAAAGTTTGTCTTGATAGCTTTTTTTCTGAGTGGGGCAAGTTCATTTAGAAAATTTAAAAATGTATTGTTAAATAGTGATTCTGTGTCATCTAGAGGAATTCGATTTAGCATGCTTCAATTATAGTGTTTTAGGTAGGAAATAAAGAAAACTTTGCTGAAGTGTTTGATGTTCTGCGCTATGCCATATTGTTTGAGGTTCTGCACTATGCCATATTGTTATAATTGTTGCAGGTTTGTTTGTTTCTTTTTAAGTAAATGGTGAGATGATCACTTAGGGTGTCTTGGAGGGTACATGAAGTAGAGATTTTGTGAGGTATAGAGGTGAGAATCCGATCAAACAAGGTTATGGAATTGTTATCATTGAGATTAGTTAGGTGAGGTATAGAGGTTAGAATCCGATCAAATAAGGTTATGGAATTGTTATCATTGAGATGAGTTGGGATGGTAATTAGCTGTGAGAGACCATATGGATTTTTTTAACACATTTATTATATTATCACTTAAGACACAGGCAAGCATGCATTTATATAAAAGAAAAAAAAAACATGTTAACATGTTCACTGGTACAAACATTATACATCACCTATATTCTTTTATACAATTATCATCAATCCAGTGTTACATAAATTGCTTACTTCCTCCTTTCCCTTAAACCTCACACTTCAACGAAAACATTATTCTGCATGTATTGTGTTCCCACAATTTCCATTTTTGTGTATATAATTTGCTCCTACCCTTTTCTTAAGATCCCATTTCCAGTTCTTTTATGCCTGTTAAAAATTCATTACTTCAAATACAGTTGGTTTAGACTTTGGTTTCCATTTTCTAGTAATTGCTTTTTTTGGCAGCCACCAGAATTAAACTTAACAAGGGTTTACTATAAGTAGACAATTCAGATCCCGTATCTCAGCTCAAAAAAAAATAATTTCCTTAGGTACACCCATTTGCTCACCTAATATTTTTGACAGAGTACACTATAGGGATTTTTTGAAATCTGTCAACTCATCACACTCCAAAAACATATGCTCCCAGTTACCTCCTTCTTCCCCAGTATGCCTCTAACATTTCACATTTATCTACCTGAGGAAAAATTCTTTGGAGTCTGCTTGGGGTATAAAAATACCTATGTAAACACGTCCAAGCAAAAATCCTAAATCTTATAGACTTTGTTGCACACTTGGGAGCCATGCATATATCCTCACATTGTTTCCCTGTAAATTGCTTATCCTGTCTCTCTTCCCAATCTTTTCTAACTTCTTCTGATTGATTCCTGCAGTTATTGTACTACATTTTATATATCCTGCTAATTATACCTTTTTTTACAGCATCTCTGTTCTAGATTCAACTAAAAACTCTACCAGAGCAGGTCTTTCATGCAGGATTCCACTATCCCTTTCTCTTGGACTATACCCCTGATAGGGAAGGCAGTCTCTAGTCTGCAGCCCAAATGTCTTCTTGGCCTCTTCCCATTCTGTTATCTTTCCCTTTCCAGCTGCTTGCTCCCAATATCTTGCCAGTTTTCATCAGTAAATTCTAACCCCTCTTGCCTATCTTCTGTATCCCTAGTCGCAGAATCTCTTTTCTCTATTCTTGTGTTGGCTTAGTTCTTAGAATACTTTCTGCTACTTTGTAAATATATTATGTATGGCTGTTGTTATTCTCCTTAAGAATTTGGATCCAAAATCCCACTCTCTCCCGTTTCCTTGAATTTCTCTCCTGCTTCATCATCGTCCCTTTCCACTTCAAATGATAGCTTTCTGCTTGTGGTATGTATAGGAGCCTTAACTGTGTAGCTCTGAAATGTCCCTTCAAACCAGGTAATCCCAAACCACCTGTTTCCCCTCCCAGATAAAATCCTTCAACTGTTTATTAATTACTGGCCACAATTTCTCCTCAGGTTGATAGAAATATGCCTGACCTGTATATAAAACTAAGGGACTAAAGGCATTTTCACTGCTTGTATCTTGCTACCCATATCCATAAAGACAAGCTTCCATTTTTCTGTTTTAGAATTATCTTTTGTTTAGTCTCTCACCACATATCCTTAACAGCCATAATAGAATCCTTTTTTAACCCATTCTCCTAAATGCTTCATTTTGTCTTGTCTCCATAAATGTGGGTGTTGTTAAACCAATTAATGTGTAAGTACACAGTTTACAGCTATACCCTTTGTTTTATCTTCATTAATTTTATATCCCCCAAAATTAAAACTATCTCAGAATGTCCCACAACACTGAGATGTACTTTTCTGTTTCTTATCAGGTCCAAAATAATATCATCTGCAAATAAAACCAAATTTTCTTGATTGCCATACCAATTATATCCTTGAATTTCTGAGTCCCTTATTTTGTTTGTCAATGGCTCTAAATGTAACAATAATAGGAAAGGTGAAAGAGGAGACCCCTGCTTTGTTCCTCTGTTTAGTCATAACTTATCAAAGAGGAACCTTCCCTCTTTAATTTTTGCATGTAATCCCTCATATATCTGCAGCTGGTCAACACCCCTATGAGTGGTGAAAATATCCTCGACCTTGTACTAATCAACACGAGTAGCCATTGTAGCACCCCTACAGTGGCATCCTCCTTGGTAAGATATGACCATAAAGTGATCACCTTCAAAGTCACCATCTCCCCTGCCCCCCCCCCTTGTCAGAGTCAAACAAAAAAGCTTTTCCAAAGCTGACTACAATCTCCTGAGAGCAGGTAAAAGTAACTTCTCAGCCACCGTCCCTTCAGTAGGAAATATTACTAATGTCCAAGCCTACACTAAAAAACTATATGAGCATCAACATAGCTGTATGGACTCAGCAATACCTGCTAGGACCAAATCATCTTCCTCAAGGAAGAGTAATTCTGTCTGTTGGACAACAGCAATGAACAAACTCTGTAATAAAAGGAAAACAATTGCTGTCCAGGGCCAAGAAGGAACAGGTGCCAAGTTGGAAACAATCTCTCCTTTGTCTGAACAAGGAAATAAGGTCACTGGTGAAATCCTCTAAGGCTAACTTTGAGCACAAATTGGCCACATCCACTAAAGACAATCACAAGGCCTTCTTCACATATGTCCGCAGTCTGAAAGGTATCACTCAAATCTGCTCTGAACAGGTGGTCAATAACACCACATACACAAATGCCATAGATATAGCCAACCTACTGGCAGACAGGTTCAGTGAAAACTTCACCCACCTGTCCCCCTATCAGTAAACAAGGACATGTTCAGCACCTGCCCCCCCCCCTCATCACCAAGGAGTAGGTGTTTAATGCCCTGTCAAAGGCAAAAAATACAGTCTCCATGGGACCCAACAACATCCCTGGCTGTATCCTACCTGAATTCAGGCATGAGCTGTCAGGTCCATTAGGCACCCTATTCAACCAAAACCTGAGCACTGGCTTCATCCCAGCTGAATGGAGGACAGCCACTGTAATCCCTCTACTCAAAGGTGGAGCATCCACTGACCCAGGCAATTATAGGCCCATCAGCCTAACTAGCCTGATCTCCAAGACCATGGAACACATTATTATGGACCTTATAAACAAGCACAGTGGCAACTTGCAAACAGTTGACCCCACACAGTTTGGTTTTGTTAAAGGGAGATCATGCCTGTTAAACTTGGTTGACTTCTTTGAAACAGTCATCAAAGCCATGGATGAGGGGAAGATGGTGCATACTGCCTACCTTGACCTAGCCAAAGCCTTCAACACTATTCTCCACTCAGGCATAATAGATAAACTCTCCCATCTAGGCATCAACCCATATGTTACCAGATGGGTAACTAACTGGCTCACTGATTGAACCCACTCAGTCAAAATAGGGGAAGCCTCCTCTAGTAGTAGACCTATAATGAGCGGTGTACACCAAAGATCAGTCTTGGGGCCTCTACTGTTTGGGATATGCTTTTCTGAGGTGCAAGCCAAAACCAGTGGTCTGTGGCTGACCAAGTTTGCAGATGACTGCAAGCTGGATGCTGTCTTAAACTCCCCTAGTGATGTGAACATCCTCCAAGAGGGCCTTACTCAAACAAATGACTGGTGCCAGAAGCATGGCCTCAAACTGAATGCCAAGAAATGTATTTGGGGAAAATGGAGTCCCCAATAATTATCACATTAATAACAATGTATTAAGCATGCATTCAGTTGTGAGGCACTTGGGCACCCAGGTTGATAGCAACCTGACTTTTGACCACCATGTTGCCTGCATTGTACGGAAGGCATTCTACATGGCCCACCTCATAAGTAAGGGCATTTCATCCAGGAACAAGGAGGTCATAATATCTCTGTACTCCTCCCTTATCAGACCCATTATTGAGTACAATGCCCCCTTTGGCATGTACCTTGCCAAGCACATGCAGCAGCTAGAGAGACCACAGAGGTTCCTGACAAGGAAAATCCATGGTCTCAAACACTTGTCCTATACTGATAGGCTAAAAGCCCTGTCCCTCTACTCAGTTCTCATACAGACTGCTCAGAGGTGACCTCTGTCTGGCATACAAGACCATCTCAGACCCAGCCTTGATGGAGTTGTTGGATATCTGTTAGTCAAACTCTACTCATGCAACCCACACGCAAGGCCTCAACCTGGTCTGTGACATTAATAGAACTTGTCGGCGGGATAGATTTCTGTCCCAAAGACTCTCCCATCTATGGAATAGACTCCCTCTCCATGTCAAGCAGAGTACCTCTCTAGCCCTCTTTAAGAGGAACCTGGATGACTGGATGGGAAACAGAAAATACACTCCTGGGATCCCACCTGTGTCCCTGCTGGACAGGGGAAGCAGGTGCTGACTTTGTGGGAACATGGGCAAAATTCTTGGCTACTCTTATAAGGGCCTCCTGGCCAATAGCCAAGCATCGCCCTATGAAGCTATGAACTACTTTATTATTGTATCAGGGAATGTAAATGCATTTATTGCTGTACTCATAAAATCCCAGTTTATTCTGTCATATAATTTCTTTGCATCAAGACCCACCAACAAAAGCAGGATTTTCTTACATTATGCTTCCCTCTGGATCATCATTGTTATGTTAATGTTGTCAAATGTTTGATACTGATTCATATCTATTAATTTTGATAATACCTTTGCCATTCGTATAGCTATTCTAGACATACACACTTTATAATCATGGTTTGGAATTGAAATTTGCCTATATGAAGCTGAGTCTGATGGGTCTTTTCCATCTTTAGGTATTATAGCCATCTCAGCTTTCTTACAGGATGTTGGTGTTTCCTCTCCTTTTAAAATACTATTAAACAAACCCTTCCAGATTGTTATCACTTTTTTTCCTCCGGGCTTCCAAACTTCCACAGGAATACCATCTATTCCTGGAGACTTTCCTACATATTGATTACATGTCATCTCCTATCTTAACTATTAATTGTCGAGCCTCATCTACCTTTAACATTGGCATGCCTAAGTCTTCCATAAATATTTCCATTTATGCTTTTTCTTGATTTCCACATTACCCTGCTTTATATAATAGTTCTACAGGATTTTTGTTTATTTTTCTTGTTATAGGCACCCTGTGTTTGGCAACAACTCTTTCCATTGTCTTTTGCCTAAGTCATTGTGCTAAGAGTTTTTGTGCTCTGGAGTTATTGTCAAAAACAGTTGCTTAAAAGCAATCTTTCTAAACTCTTACATATTATCAAGATATTCCTTTATTTTCTGTCAGTAACCTAGCTAGGACAGGTCAAGAGGGGCAAGTGCCCTAGGTGTAAAGTGCTGGTGGCATGATCAGCTGATCCTGATCTCTCGTTAATGTAATACCTGCTTTTAAAAGCCTGTATCGCATTTGTGGTCAAACCTGAGAGCTGTAGTACTCTGTGTGTGGTCTAAATTGTAACAACTGCTTGTTCCATTGTAGCAAGCAGTCTGTTACAATTTTTATTTTTAAAACTGAAACCTGAGTGCTGTAGCAGTGTGTATAATAGTGTATAATGTAGCAGGATATAAACTATAGCAACTATTTGATGCATTTATAGCAAAAAGTTTGCTACAGTTTAAAAAGATTTTTTTTTTTTTTTAAATTAAAACATGAGCACCATAGTACTCCATGCAGGGTATAAACTGTAGCATATAGTTTAAAAGAAGGCTTTTTTTAAATAAAATACGTTTAAAATAAAATAAGTTGAAGGAGGATTTGGGGTGGGAAACAAAAATGAGGACCTGAATGGCTGGGGCAAGAGTGGGGTCATGTCATGCATCTGGCTACCTGCTTGGTGTGCCAGTTGAAGGAATGTCCATTTGGGGGTTTATTTTTATTTTTATTTTTTTGTCTTTTTTTTTTTGCTCTGCACTTGGAGAGCTAAGTAGATGGGGTGCAGGTTTTTTGCACAGGCCCATAGCACTAGTTGAACCAGACACATTTCTTTTTTTTCTTTAGGACTCATAGGTTCATAGATTCATAGGTTTATACTAGGCTATCTGCCCTAAGGCATTTATAAGCCTAGCCCAAATTTTTGTGGCTTACGCCACCCCTTATATGAAAAAATACTGTGCCCATTAGTTTGTTGTGCCTCTGTCCAGCAGTGACACAGAGATGATTCCCGGGATAAACCTACGATCTCCCATCCACAGGTCAAGATTTCTCTTGAACAGAGCCAGCGAGGTGCTCTGCCTCACATGGATCGGGATTTTATTCCACAGCATAGGGAGTCTCTGAGTGATAAATCTATCCCTCCAGCATGTCCTATTTATATCCGTGCTAAGGTTTAAGTTGCTTGCTCTAGTGGTTTTGGTGGATTTGGATTTTTGGAGGCGGAGCATGTCCATTAATTCCGGGTTGGACATGGCCTTGTATGTCAGGCACATGTCACCTCTGAGCAGACGGTATGCAACTGAATAGAGCTGGAGTTTCTTCAATCTGGCAGCATATGACAGATTTTGGAGTCCCTTTATCCTTTTGGTGAGGAACTTTTGGGGTCTCTCCAATTGCTGCAGATGTCGGGTGAGATACATCCCGAATGGGGAATTGTACTCGATCATTGGTCTGATAAGTGAAGAGTACAGGAGAACAATGACCTCACTAGATCTGGATGTGAATCCCTTCATGATCAGGTGGGCAATGTAGAAGGTCTTTCTAACCACTTTAGCAATGTGAGTGTCAAAAAAAAGGCCACTGTGAACCTGGGTCCCCAGGTCCCTGATAACCTCTTCTGTGCTTAGTGGATTGCCACCTATATGGTAGCTTGGGGTTACCTTGTTTTTCCCGAAGGGTATGACTATACATTTTTTGGCGTTTAACTTCAGGCCATGGCTCTGGCACCAGCTATCTGTTTCCGTGAGTCCCTTCTGAAGGATATCCGTGTCCGATGCACTTTCCACTATGGCGCCCAGTTTGCAGTCGTCTGCAAACTTTGTCAGCCAAAGTCCTCCCATGTTGGCCTGTACTTCTGAGAAGTAGATGCCGAACAATAGGGGGCCAAGGACCGAGCCCTGTGGGACACCACTTGTGACCAGCTTGGAGTCAGACATAGCGCCAGCAACTCTAACCCTGTGGGTTCTGTCCTTAAGCCAGTTTGCAACCCATCTTGTGACATATGGGTTTACATTTAAGCTGGTAAGTTTTTCTACAATACCCGAGTGGGGTATTGTGTCAAGGCCTTTGCAAGGTCAAGGTAGGCTGTATGGACTGCCTTTCCTCATTAATGGCCTTGGTGACTGTTTCGAAGAAGTCGACCAAGTTCAAAAGGCATGATCTGCCCTTGATGAAGCCAAACTGGGTCGGGTCCAATGTCTGCAAGTCCC
>NC_056751.1:138699664-138849664 GCF_019279795.1 Protopterus annectens
TACTGGTGATGATATGCATATGGAATGTGGTACGTTATCTGCCTGAATGGTTGAGACTGTACTCTGTTTCTGTGTGATTGCAAATATAAAAGTACTACAGGGAGTGAAACACAGGAAGTATGGTCATGCTGATAAAAGAGCAGCATGCATGAAAAAAAAAACTTCACTAATAAAGCAGTTGAAGTAATATGCATTGCTGTAGATAAGAAACAATATCCCATTATTCAACTAAAAATATATACAGCGGTAGCGTTGTTACCTCACAGCAAGAGGTTCTCCCGTTTGATTCTCAGCTGGACTTGGGAGTGCCTTCTGTGTGGAGTCTGCATGTCCTCCCAGCGGTTGGGTAGTGTTCGAAAGACATGAATGCGTAAATGGGAATGCCTTCGTTGAAGGTTGAGCATCGAGCTGGCACCTCGGCATTTTGTAAAAATCTACTGCCAATCATTAGTGGACTGGAGTTCCGCTGTGGCGACCCATTACTGGGAAAAGCCAAAAGACAAACAACAACAACAACTGTTTTGAGAAGGTAGTGCATCCTGTCTACAGGGTACAGAGATGAGATATCCCTCACGTTAAAGAGTTGTAGAAGCAATGAGACAAAACGTGTGGAGGGGAAACAGAAAATGAATAAGGATAAGAATACAGATATACCTCTGCCTAACTCAGTAAAATGGGTAAAACACCCACCAGACACCTAAATTGGAGTGTATGAGTACCGTAAAGAAAAAGGCATAATGTCAGAGAGCTCTAAAGGCACACAATGTACCTAAGACTACAGAGGGAGGAAGAATGTATAACACTTAAAGAGATATGTCAGCTTAAACTCCTAACAGAGCAACCTATGAGATCAGAACCAATATAAGGCAGGGACTTAATATAATATTGCAGCCTGGAAGTATTTCAAAACAAGGATTAGAAGTGACTATCAGAATTGAAGAGATGGGAATACTTACTGAAAGCATGTGTTCTAAGGAAATGAGATCAGGAAATATGGAAAATACACAAATTAAGCTAAATTCTAAAATTTCTATCAACGTAAATGGAAAGCATCAGAGGTGGAGAATTCTAAGCAGGTGGATGTTGAGAAGGAGAAATGTAACAATTAGTAATATTTCACAACAGTGAATATAGAGTGAGAAACAATACCTGGTCAGAGTTCAAAACCCATTTTTGTCTGTGTAATATAGAAACCTTAAATAAAGGAAGACTGTAGGCAACATGCATATAGGTAAGGAAAATGTAAAATTAAAGATAAATCCTTTGCAAATAAAGAGAACAAACCAGAGAAGAAAAAAACTGAAAAGGGGGTAATCACTCTGAGGAGAGGAAAAAGAGTAGGTAGTATATACTGAGAGAAAAGACAACCCTGAACAGAACCATGATGGCATTCATCTTGAGCTAAAATACAAGAGATCTAAGCAAAAAGAAGGCATACTGTGCATTAAGTTCATAAAGAAAGGGTACATGCTTTTCATACCTCTCGACCTCTTAGTTTCATAGGTTCATAGGTAGGTACTAGGGTATTGGCCCTAGGGCCCATACAAGCCTAGCCAAAAAATGTACCCTGGCTTTCGCCACCCAAGAAAATTATTTTCCTGTGCCCCTGTCGAGCAGAGCCACAGAAGTGATCCCCGGGGTGAATTTCCCATTTCCCATCCAATCATCAAGATTTTTCTTGAAGAGTGCTAATGAGGAGCTCTGTTTGACTTAGATAGGTAGTCTGTTCCAGAGTATGGGAAGTCTCTGGGACAGGAATCTATCCCTCCAGCATGTTCTGTTTATTGTAGTGACAAGGTTAAGGTCCCTAGAGCGTGTAGCTCAGAGGGATTGGGATTTCTTTAAGTGGAGCATGTCCAACAGCTCTGGGTTTGACATAGCTTTGTATGTTAGGCAGAGATCGCCCCTGAGTAGGCGATATGCGATGGAGTAAAGCTGTAGTTTTTTGAGATGGTCTGCATAGGGCATCTGTTTGAGGACAGTAATCCTCTTTGTGAGGTATTTCTGTGGTCTTTCCAGTTGTTGTAGATGTCTTGTGAGGTACATACCAAAAGGGGCGTTGTACTCTATAATGGGTCTAATGAGTGATGAGTAGAGGGAACAATGACCTCTTTTTCTGGATGAGAATCCTTTTGTGATGAGATGAGCCACGTGAAGGATTTCCTGACCACTGTGGCGATGTGATTATCAAAGGAGAGACTACTGTCCACCTGTGTCCCAAGGTCTCTTATCACATTTTCGGCATTAAGTAGACTACCAGCTATGTGGTAGTTCATGGGTACAGAGTTTTTACCAAAGGGGATGACAATACACTTTTTGGCATTGAGCTTCAGGCCATGGCTTTGACACCAGGTATCTGTCTCAGTGAGGCCCTTTTGTAGTTTGTCCACATCGTTAGGAGTTTCGATTATGGCTCCTAGTTTGCAGTCATCTGCAAACTTTGTTAGCCAAAGACCTTCTGTGTTGGCTTGCACTTCAGAGAAGTAGATACCAAACAGCAGAGGACCCAGGACTGAACCCTGTGGTACTCCACTTGTCACTGGTATGATGTCAGATTTGGAATCCGCTACTTTCACAGTGTGGGTTCTGTCCACGAGCCAGTTGGCAACCCATCTTGTGACATAGGGATTTATACCTAGTTTAGTGAGCTTATCTATAATTCCAGAGTGGGGGAATGCTGTCGAAAGCCTTGGTGAGATCTAGATAAGCTGTGTGAACCATTTTACCCTCATCTATGGCTTTGGTGACTGCTTCAAAGAAGTCAATCAGATTTAGGAGACATGATCTGCCTTTTACAAATCCAAACTGTGTAGGGTCCAGAGTTTGGAAATTACCAATGTCTTTGTTTATGAGTTCCATGATGATACGTTCCATGGCCTTGCAGACCAGGCTCATCAAGAAAGCTGGACAAAGCCTGACAAAATGGGGGGGGGGGGGCAGAGGCCCAAAAATAGGGAGACATTTTAAATATTGCTCCTATAAACTTAGAAAGTTGCTAGAATAACAGGATTTGTGTTAGAATGCATTTTCTGAAGGATATGAAGTCTGAAACTCAAATGTGTGTCATTATTTAGTGACTTTAATCCTTAGATCATCCCAGTGATTTGTCAAAAAAGCTTTTTTTAAGATGAACAGACCAAAATACGAGGCAAAATCTGGACATTCTGTGAAAATCTGTACAACTGAGAGGTATGCTTTTATATATGTTTGCAAGCCCTTATTTCAATTTATTTACTATGATAATGTGCTGGTCCATCTGGACCAATTTCAATCTCAGCCCAGGAGGTTGCACTCAAACATGACAGTATATATTACAGTGAAAATATACCATCAGTAAACTCAAAACAGTTCAAGTATGAAATAAGTACACCTTATTTCTGAACATACAGTAAAATCTCTGGCAGTTAGCACAGAAGCTTAATGCTGTGAGCTCTTAATGAGTTGCTTTTTGTTTCCAGGGTATAGGGTTTGATTCCTTCCACTTTAACTGAACAATTATGTGGCCCTGAGTAAGTCACTTAATGAGATAGTACTCTTGTGATGCCTCTGGAAAGGGACACCTTTATTCAGTGGACTTACTTGGTCAAAAGTAGAGTAAAATAAATAAGGCATGGAGAGAGAGAGAGAGAGAGAGAGGGAGAGAGAAAGAGAGAAAGAGAGAGAAACTGACACTGAAAAATACTAATACAGATTCATTTTTAAATCAATGATTTCAAGCTGTAGGTCAGTTGTAGCATGGCATTCTGGATCTCATTAAACAGTGAAGCAAAATTGACCCTTAAGTGTGTAAATAATGGATTAAGTAGAATAAACAGAACATTTTATAGTCGATGCATTGTAAATGTATTAAGTTCTCTTATATAATCATCCTCTAAGACTGGTACCTCTGCTGACATTAATAATCTACAATACACATGGACAAACACACACACACACACACACACACACACACACACACACACACACACACACACACACACACACACACACATATATATTTACTTACCTTTATCAAACGGTGCTAATATTGACGAGAATAATGTGGACACCAAATGACTGACATTGAGCACATTGACACTACTAAGCATGCAAAAACCTTAAAACAAAATTAAAAGAAAAACATCATTTTTTGCAAGGGAGTTTGCCCCCCTGCACCCCTTCTAATTATGTAATCTAACTCCAAGATCACACAATTCTCTGGGAAAGGGCAAATTCCACAACCCCTAGAATGATCCAATCTGCTACATTAGTCGCCAGTTATCGACCATCTGTTTAGTTGACCAAACTGTGTTGACAAAAGTACTTACATATATATATATATATATATATATATATATATGTGTGTGTGTGTGTGTGTGTGTGTGTGTGTGTGTGTCTGTATATGTGTGTGTCTGTGTATGTATATATATATATATATATATATATATATATATATATATATATATATATATATATCAGTCACAAAAAGGTACCAATAGAAGGTGCCGAAATAAGCACCGTGCAAAGATGTAGCAGCCACAAACAGATTTATTGCATAAACGCCAACCAAAATCCACAGCGTTTTCATCCACTGACTTCTTCAGATGTACAAACAAATTCATCAATTAACGCAGCTTATATACCCTCCCCTAAATGTTTAATTGAATAATTTATTAACATATTTAATCAATTCCATACAACTTCCCCCTTAAAGCCATAATAACCATACTAATACTAATATAAAAGCCATACATATTTAAAATACTTTTTTTTAAAAAGCAGATGAGAAACTCAAACATATCAATACTCTTGCTCAAATAAGTGACCCTTTCTAATAAATAACTGTGATAATCTAAAAAATAATAAATATTTGCTAATAAAATGTATGTATATGTATTTATAAAATGCATTAGAAGGTGTGGAATACATAAAAAATTACAATTCATGTACAAGAATTGACAACAATAATCTGAAACCCTAAAAAATAGAAGTAAAAAATGCATTGCTTCACAGAATATAGGACTAAATTCACTTCTATCCTTCTACAATTTAGCAGCCCTCATTCTCAGTATGGGAGCAATAGAAATGTAATTGAAATGGTGCACCAGGATTCTAGGGGGGGGGGGGGCGTGGGAGAACAGAATAGAAGTAAGAGAGATGTATTGGCAATTACTCTTGGAAGCTAACAAACTCCCCAGGCTTAATGAACACATTTCTATTGCTCCCATGCTGAGAATGAGGGCTGCTAAATTGTAGAAGGATGGAAGTGAATTTATTCCTATATTCTGTGAAGCAATGCATTTTTTACTTCTATTTTTTAGGGTTTCAGATTATTGTTGTCAATTCTTCTACGTTAATTGTAATTTTTTATGTATTCCACACCTTCTGATGTATTTTATAAATACATATACATACATTTTATTAGCAAATATCTATTATTTTTTAGATTATCATAGTTATTTATTAGAAAGGGTCACTTATTTGAGTAAGAGTATTGATGTGTTTGAGTTTCTCATCTGCCTTTTAAAAAAGTATTTTAAATATGTATGGCTTTTATATTAGTATTAGTATGGTTATTATGGCTTTAAGGGGGAAGTATGGAATCGATTAAATATGTTAATAAATTATTCAATTAAACATTTAGGGGAAGGTATATAAGCTGCCTTAACTGATGAATTTGTTTGTACATCTGAAGAAGTCAGTGGATGAAAACGCTGAGGATTTTGGTTGGCGTTGTCGCTGCTACATCTTTGCACGGTGATTATTTCGGCTTTTTGTTTTTTTGTCTTTTGTTTATATATATATATATATATATATATATATATATATATATATATATATATATATATACAGTCTATATAAAAAGTTTACACACCCCTGTTAAAATGCCAGTTTTTGTGATATAAAAAAATGAGACAAGAATAAATCATTTCAAAACTTTTCCTACCTTTAATGTGACCTATAACCTGTACAATTCAATTGAAAAACAAACAAATCTGTTAGGGGGAAAAATATAAAAAATGTACAATACGCTGGTTGCATAAGTGTGCACACCCTTAAACTAATACTTTGTTGTGTGTGAACACCCTTAAACTAATACTTTGTTGAAGCACCTCTTGATTTAATTACAGCATTCAGTCTTCTTGGGTACACACCTGCCATGAATTAAAGAGACTGATTAACCCCAAATAAAGTTCAGCTGTCCTATTAGGATTTTCCTTACATTTACTCAGTTGTATGCTACAGCCAAAAGCTATATATATATATATATATATATATATATATATATATATATATATATATATACTTTTATTTAAATGTATTTTGGTGTTTTCTGGTCCAGCCCGGCCAATTTCAGGGTCCAGCTGGTGATTACACTAACATAGAACAGTACAGATTACAGTGGAAATATAAAATTAGTTTACTCAAAACAAATGGTCAACCAGAGACACTATACAGAACAAAGGAAAAGGGAAGAACAAGAAAAAGAAGAAATGAGTTATAAGATGGACATATTGAAAGAAGAAATGAGTTATAAGATGGACATATTGAAAGAAGAAATGAGTTATAAGATGGACATATTGAACCTGAGTAATTCTGAGCTCAATCCTGATCATATTAACATGCTTGAAAAAGGTTTTTCCAATATTCCCACCCAAACAGCAAGCGTCACTAGAACCATTATCGATTTAAAATTGTATGTATGGAAATTAAATCTTACATTTCGGTAGACATTCCTTGTTTCAGTATTGGCCCTAAGGCACCCCACAAAAAAATACATACAACAGCTCCTTACATAATATCTTGCAAGTGTTCCAGGAATTTTGTGAAGTAGACATCAGACCGAATATAGGTAAAAAACCAAAAACTTGCAATTTACTTGCCACCGAAAGAAAAGCCCTTTTTGACTTGTTTGTTAACAAGAACATCAGAGTCATAAGGGAGGCATGACAGTAGTAATGAGCTTTGATGATTATACAGAGGCTATTCACAATTTGTTGGCAGATACATCATGTTATGAAGAGATTAATAAAGATCATGCTAGAAGCCAATTTGTTAATATTGATAATACTCTGTCTGACTTATTGTGCCAAGGAGATTTGGATCTAGAGATTTACAGTTTCACACAAGTTGAGTTTCCTAAAATGGTAAAATTCTTTGGGATTATTAAAGTTCACAAAGACCATTTGAAACCTCCATTCAGACCTATAGTGGCTGCAGGCCACTATAAAACAGAACCTATATCTATCTTTTTGGACTACCTTCTGAATCCCATAGTACAAGCTTCAGAACTCTATCTCAGAGAGTGTTGGCACCTTTGGAGTTATTCAAGATTTTCAAGATCTTAGAAAAGAATGGGTCTTTGCTTCACTAGATGTTGTATCTCTCTACACTTGCATTGACCAAGAGAGTGGTGATGAAGCTGTTAGAAGGTACCTGTCCATCAAGACCAACTTCAGTACAAGTTTGATTAATATCATGTGCACCCTTCTGGAACTGGTTCTGGAAAACAATTTTTCACCTTTTTCAGTAAACTCTACAAGCAAAAAACAGGAGTCGCTATAGGGGTGAGGGTTGCACCTGCATTTCGAACCTAGTCATGGCACTTTGGGAACAAGAACATCTGAAGACTTATTCTCCACTTCATAAGTTCATAGGTTCATAGGTTCATACTAGGCTATCTGCCATAGGGCAATTATAAGCCTAGCCCGATTCTGTATGGCTTATGCCACCCCTTGATTTGAGTATACTGTGCCCTTTTTAAGGTTTAGTTTACTGTGCCTCTGTCTAATAGTGACATGGGCGTAATCCCTGGGCCAAACCTACGATCTCCCATCCACTTATCGAGATTCTTCTTGAAGAGATTCAGTGAGGTGCTCTGCCTCACATGAACTGGAATTCTATTCCAGAGTGAAGGGAGCCTCTGGGTTATGACCCTGTCCCTCCAGCAACTATTTATTTCTGTGCTGAGGTTCAAGTCCCTCAAGCATGTGGCTCTAAGGGATTTAGATTTACTGAGGTGGAGCATGTCCATTAATTCTGGATTTGACATAGCTTTGTATGTCAGGCATAGATCGCCTCGAAGTAGGCGGTATGCAACTGAGTAGAGCTGGAGTTTTTTTAACCGAGCAGCATGTGGCATCTGTTTGAGACCCTTGATCCTCTTGGTGAGATACTTTTGGGGTCTCTCTAATTGCTGCAGGTGTCGGGTAAGGTACATCCCAAAAGGGGCATTGTATTCTATGATGGGCCTGATGAGGGATGAATAAAGGGGCACGATTACCTCTCTTGATCTAGATGTGAAACCCTTCGTGATGAGGTGGGCTATGTAGAAGGTCTTTCTAACCACTTTGGCAATGTGGTTTTCAAAGGAGAGATTGCCATCAACTTGGGTCAAACTTAAAATAAAACTTAAAATAAACTTCGCAAAGTTTTATTTTATTGTAGGTACATTGACAATTTGTTCTTGATTTGGAATGGTTCGTCTGAGAAATTTGATCAGTTTTTTACCCACTTAAACAACAGCACTTCCCACTTGTGCTTTACCAAAGTGGTTTTGGGACAACTATTAATTTTTTGGACATCATCTTTGCTCTCTCTGATGATGACTATGTCATCAAGAGCAGTATTTACAGAAAGAGCACATTTGTCAACCAGTACCTGCACAAACAGAGCCTTCACCTTCACCATATGAAGAAAAGTGTGGTGAAGGGACAATTTATTTGTTTAAAGTGATGATCAAGAGTTCTACCTAGAACAGGCGATTTTGCCAGAACTTTACCTCACTAGAGGTCATGATCTGGATTGGCTGTACAAAATTGAAGAAGAAACTTCATTGCTTAAATTTACAACTGCTCAACCAATCCTCAAGAAGACCAACACAGAAGTTTCTTTGGCTGGCATTTCAACCACTGCCCACTCAGAAATCAAGGTGATTGGTTACCAAGAAGCATTTCCCCTTCCAGTCAATACAGCTTTAGTCATCATTAGAAATATTTCGAATGATAACTGGAAAATCATATTAGGGAACCACAAACTCAACAAATCTTTGGGGCAAGATCTGCTTTTCACATACAAAAGAAATGATAATATTACATCTTTGTTGGAGAGAAGGTGAATGTTTAGTCAAGGGGTCGGAGGTTGGCATAATGGTTAAGTTGTTTACCTTACATACACAAGGTACAGGGTTTGATTTTCAAATGGGGTAGTTAGCTGGGCTTAAAATGGCTGACAAGGGAAGTTAGCCTAGTACTAACCTATGAAACAGTGCACACATTTGGTACTTTTAAATGCAGCAAATGTAAACAGTGCTGCTTCATTAACAATGTCTCAAGCATTTACATTGCTGTATGAGAAAGTACAATTTATTCGAAGGGCAGGCATGATTGCCAGACACAAGAAGTAGTTTACCTGGTTTTATGCAAACCTTGCCCTTGTTTTTACATTGGAAAGGCAATCAGAATGTTTAAACGTAGAATTTACAAACATACCTTTGTAATATGACAAAAATGACACTAATAGCAATTTGGCTAGACACTCAACAACATGGGTTAACTTCAAGAAATTTATTATTTTTGTTTTAGAAGCCGTTGACACTGTTGATTTTATGGGGGACTACAGAGTCAGACTCAAATGTCGAGAAACTGTTTGGCAGATTAGACTTAAAGCTGATGAGTATCCAGGTTAAATGACAGCACAAAGATTTTAAGTTATGCTGGTGTAAAAAAAAAAGTCATGCCTCACAGATTCCATTTTTTTATAAACTTCCCAATGTGAGCTTATTGTTTTATTTTAATTTAATTCAAGTAAGTTCCAATAATTACTTCCTGTTTTTTTAAGAATTGGTTGATTGGTCTAAATTGCGAATATCTCTTTGCTATTGGAGCTTTACAAATTCATGTGATTGGAACTCAAGGCTTTTAAACCAATGTGTTTTATATTATTTAAATTCGGATGAAGTTCTGTTTTTAACAAAGTAAGGAACGAAAGTGCTTACTCTTTATTACTAGAGTGGCTCCTTTCTGCCAGATTGTAGAACTTGGTTTGAAGTTTTGTGGTTTGTTCATTTTACGCCAGTTTTGTGGTTATGTTCATGTTTCGTGTCACACTTTCATGTGCTATAGCTGTTAATATATTTGTGTTTAATTGATTACATATTACATATTACATGTGGCAGCACCGAGTGTAGCACAATATTTAATTCAGTTTTTATTGTTCCAGTGTGTGCCATGCTAGATTGTCTCTGGCCAGTCTAAGATCATTCTAGAAGCCTACTCCTCTGCAACAGCCTAGTTTACCCACTAGGAAGGAGTACAGCATTTGTAAATGACTGCATTCTGAGTGACAGAAACTTTAGCAGCTGGGAACAGTCACAAGGGATATTTTTTTTCCCCTATCTACAGTACATTGTTGGAAAATGACACTAAACAAAATGTCCTGACTGTGTTATAAGTCTTTAAGACTAGTGTTTCCCTCAAAAGCAAATACACATGAAGCTTTTGTGCATTCCACTTCTAGATGCCCAAGTGCTCATAGCAATTACATAACTTTTCTAACCTCGCAGAAGAAAATAGGGTTTGCATTTCTGCAGGAATGTTTCCTTCCCATCAAGTCCATAGTGGGCAGGCTTTGCTTCTGTATTAGAGCATCAGAATGAGAACTAAACAGAAATGCTGTATTACAAAGCACAGTGCTTTGGAACATACTACACTGTAAACTCAAAGGAAATGAGAAGAGATTTATCACACCACTCCCACCACCTTGTGTCATACTAGGTTTCTGGTACTGCTTCCTATAGTTTGCATCTAAAATAGATGAACCACAAAATTTTTAATGTTTTCAGCATGACATTTTTTTTATAAATGTTAGTTCCATCCCAGTTCACCTCTGCCACCAGAGAGTTGAACTGAGTAAACACATTCAACCTCCCATTTCTGTTTTTACAGCATCCTACCACAGGTCTCATGCTTGATTTCACTCAGGGAGCCCAGGAGAGGAAGACTGACATTATTACCTTAGCAAACGTTTTATGGACATTCTTCAAATTTTTCCAGAGTGCAGCTTTTGTTCTTTACTAGTGTGAATGCTGGAAGGCTTGAATTAGTGCATAGACATCCCATGTTCTGTGACCAATCTGTAACAGTGCACTCTCACTTGTAAAGTATTCACACATTTTGTTTACTGCCTTAGACCTATGGTTTCTGTGCAGCTGATGACATTAACAGTTTTGCAATTCAGGGCCTCTCAGTGATTCATGCTGTAAATCCTCTTTTATACATGTGAAGTAATTCTTATTTAAAACAGGGAAGTGCTTTTATGTAGGTCTATAAACTTAATTCAGCACCTGCAGAGTCATTCTGTGGGATAGCATTTGCTCAGTAACATATTTTAATAAGCTATCCAAGCAGTGTTCCAACTTCATTAAAAGTTTTTAAGAAAAAAAGAAATCGTTGGCCAGAAAGTGACATAACTGTTGCTTAAATTTTAAATGAAAACAGCTGTTGGTAATATATCACTTTTGGGGTCAAATATCTTTATGCAGACAGTGTCATTAGAAACATTATGAATGAGGATCTAAGCTGTTGTGATGCACTAAGTGTTGTCAGTAGGCAGTTACAATGGTTTAAATGTGAGTGACTGAAGTAAGAGAGCATATACATTTGAAACTGTCCAGATCCTGTAGCTCATTGTATGATTCTGAGCAAATCACAGTGAGTGTAAATTTCATTTGAGTTATGTGGCAAATTGAACTTCGCCAGCACTGGGTCAGTGTCTTGTCCACTGGTCTAGTATTAGATCTACTGTTTGATACTATGGGCAGTACTGCATTGAGATGGAGATCAGACCACAAAGCTTCCCAGTGTAGGCAGCAGTCTCATATGGCACTGATATTGCATTCCTCCATATAAGAAGAAAAAATAGGCCATCATATAATTTGTTTCCATGCTTCTTTACTGATAAAGAGTCAAATTCCAAAAGAATGGTGCAGCATTGTGTACAGCACCAAAATCAACTAAAGCCTCCCCTAACTACCTAATGTGCAGTATAGCAAGGTAGTGTGATTAGCATGCTGGTGAACTCAGTCCACCTAGAAAGGGCAGGTATGATGGAGTATGGAGCCATCCTTATAATGGAGCACCCCCCCCCAAACAAGAAGTTCAGGTAGTGAGGCAATTGAAGTAAATGATGTACAAATGAACGCAGTGTACACAGTGTACATGTACAAGGCAAGCAAGGATTATATTTTCTTGAATGCAGCAGAGAATGATGGTATAAACTGACAGTGGCACATGCAGTAAAATAAACCAAGCTGCAAGCATAGCAAAATACTGATGTACTTGTATGCAAAAATGTGGAGTGTCTTCTTGCAGATGGCACCAATCAACTCAGGACATTCAAGAAATAAAAAAAAGCATATTCATGGTGATGTACCATATGAAGCTATGTTACCAGCATAGTATGTATCAATGATCCAAAAATAATTGGGAGAAGGATGCATGTGGGAAAACACATAATGTCACATGCCAAAGAATAGAGAAGGTACAAAAATAGAACAGGTAATAGGGAAACAGGAAGTACAAAAACAGAACAGGTAATGGGGAAACAGGATAACACACATGAAAGATGGTAAAGGATGGTCAGAGAGGTGTTTTTTTTTTTTTTTTTTTTTTTTTTTTTGAGAAGAGGAATAGGTAGTCTAAGACAAATGGAATGGGATAAGGAGAAACAAGACAGAGAAGTCATGTGGCAGGACAAGGAAATCGAAGTGTAATACATGGGTATGGGTTCATACAGATGTGCATAACACAGGCGTATAGCACATGACTGGGAAGGGGATGTTAACAAGCTGATCATATAAAGGGTGAGTGAAGCCATGCATATGTAAACATGTCAAAAATGCTACTGAATGCATATGGAAATAATATATGATCTACAATTTTGTCACAGATGGATGCAGCCACAGCAAAAGCAGGTGCTGAATGATGGCTAGCATAATTTGTAAAAGCCAAGATTATCATGAAGGCTGTCCATACACAGCAGAACACACATTGAATAACAAACATGTCACTTATGTGCAGGCATGACTATGTACATGGATATGTCACACAATTGCATGCATCTAGAAATATGTCAGTCACATATGACTGCCATGCCAACAGACATCATAAGTAGCACTGGTAGAGCAACTACCTAGCACAGTATTGTGCATTTCAGTGGACACAATACTGGTATGGCAAAAATCCACATGCACATGTTCAGCTGCATAACTGAAAATTGCATGCAAAAGTAGCACAGTCCAATGCACCCAGCATACACTATGCATGCATATTGTAGTTTCACTATTGGCAAAGAATATGTCTGTGCAGATGTCTATATTGGAGACCTTAATTTTTCATAGCATAAGTATACTACATTGCTGTGTGGATTGTGGCAATAGTAGACACAATGTAGGTGGATGTACAACATGAAGACATTGATGAAAATGTAATGGAGGAGGAAGAGTCATCAAGTAACTAGTCATTGTGGTGTACAGCTACTGTATATACACAGTAAATGGTTGCAGACATCAGTGGATGTTCACTGTAGGGAATTTACCACCTGCAGAAAAGTATAAGGAGATGAGTGTGAGCAGTGACATGGTGGGATGGGACCACAAACATAGACTGAGATACACCATGTTCACAGTGAATGTGTATGGTGACGCACTGTGTCTACAGCAATGACATATAAAGGAATTTACAATGACATTCATAGATAAGTACATGGCCACAGAAGCACAAGCACAGTCATGAAAGTGGTTGATATGTGTCTTCTTAGGCCAAGGACACCATGATGCTGATTCAGCACATAAATCTAATATAGGACAGTACAGCTAGGAAATACAGCAGATACCACCAAGGTTAGAAGAGCATGGACTGTTTATAGCTTTCTTGTTATTACATTTATATCCACTAAAGTAAGCAAGAGCCACATAATCATGCATGTACTAAAACAATGGTCATGTTACATAGCACAATATGCCCAGCCAGTAATGTATGTACATGGAGAGTGACTTAGTTGTTGTAAAACACTTACCTGGTGAGAGCATATCTGCATATGTGGGCAGGATTGCCAGCATTGTATACAACATCATTATGTATTACTGTATAACACAGGCCCATATGTACATTGTCTACAAAGGACTGAGTCGCAAACCAGCAAAAGGTTAATGGCATCAAAATGAGGACATCCTAACTGTGATGGATGACAACTGGTGGATCATGGGATGAGTAATGTATACATGTAGCCTCACTGACATGGCAGTCTATAGACCTCCAAAAAGAAAAAAAAAAACAGACTCTCGAAATGTCAAGATAAATTTAATATACACAAAGCTTTCAGGTTAACAACCCTTCCTCAGTGTGTTCATTCCATATAAAAATAACCAATCAATTAAATACCAATTTTTAAAAAACATCATAGGACACAACCCAGTCACAACAAGATAGCAAATAAACATACTATAAGTGAAAGGTTCAGTATTAAAAAGTTGTATGCATATAATAAAAAAAAATTCCTATGATCTCAAACACATTTGTCTATATTTCAAAACAGGTTCAATACTGTTTGCAGCATTAATTCCTGGTTCATGATCTGCTTGCAAATGAATGATCCAACCATACTCACTAACTTCAAATTTATTATTTAGGTCACCACCCCTTGCATTTTTATAAATCACATCTATTACTCCAAATTTAAATGAATGTTCCAAGCCATAGTCAACCACATGTTTCGATACATATATAACCTTGTTATATGTTTTCTCCAAGTCAAGAAATGCTCAGTTGGACACTTTCCTCATCTCTAGCATCTTCACAACTATCTGTCTCACTGCAAACATCGAGTCAGTTGTGCTGCATCCTGATCTGAATCTGAACTGCTCATTTTCCTTCTCACTTTCTGCTCCTCTGAGTATTCATTTATTAATCACCCAGTCCAGGACCTTTATACAGTGTGGCTGGAGTTCGATACCTCAGTATTGCCTACAGGTGTGGATGCCCCCTTTATTCTTGTATATGGGGACTAGTATGCTTATTCTTGCCATTTGAGATATGCCTTTCCTCCATACTGCTATGAATGCCCCAAGGAACCATTTGTCCCCTATCTCACCCAACATCCTGATCATATCTGCTGTGATCTCATCTGAGCCTGTTGCTTTCCCTGATTTCATTTTCCTTAGTATTGTTCTTACTTACTCATAGGGTGGGCTCCTCCTCTTCTTTCATCATAGACTATCTGGGCTGTACAGCTTCTCTGGGATTTTCTTCATTGAAAAGCTGATTGTAGAACACTTTCCATTTGCCTTTGATGTCTGTGGACTGGTGAGCAGGTTATTGCTGGCATCCATTATGAAGGGTGTCTGACTATTTTCTTTATATATCTGTATTTGCCTTGCAACCAGAAAGAGTTTATTTGTGCCATTTACTGAATCACTTTCCAGATGCTGGTTGAGTACCTCTTATATCTTGTTCTTTGTTATTGCAACTCCTCTCTTAGCCTCTCTGTTAGCCAACCAGTATTCCTTCTTAGCCTGGTCTATCTTTTGTATCTCCCACTTTTTGGTGTACTCCTTCTTTCTTTTGATGACTTCCTGGACTTCTGCATTGCACTACCAACTTTCCTTATGTACCTTATTTCCATACCTTGCTCAGCTACATATCTATTCTCACATGTTGTTTTGAGGCTCTGCCATTCTTCTTGAGTTCTACCTATTTTTTCTTCTTCCTGAGGTTGCGTAGATATGATCTCTTGTGATTTCTCTACAGTCAACTTCCAAATCTTCGGCCTAGTCTCTGTTGACCTTAGAGCCTTCTATGATGACTGATGGCAGCTGAGTATGGCAACCATTGGTTTATGCTGTGAGCTGACTGTTTCACTGGGGATGACTTTGCAATTGGTGATTTTACCCCAGTTCCCTTTCCTTATTAGGAGGACGTCTACCTGAGATGCATGTTGGCCAGTCTTGTATGTCATTTTGTGACTGTCACTCTTGCTGAACCATATGTTGGCCACAATCAAGTCATTTGCCAGACAGAAGTCTAAAATGAACTCTTATTCACTTTTCCCCATCAATGTGGACCAAGGCAGTCCTTATATCTTGTTCTGCCTGTCCCGATATGTGCATTTAGGTCACCCATTATCAACACCAATTTATGTCTTCCTGCTTTAACTTGTAGGTCCTGTAACTGCTGACTGAATGCAGTCATTTTTTTGCTAACAAAACCCTGTTGTGGGGAATAGGCTGAGATTATGAATAGCGCCCTATACTTACAATGGAGTCTGATTTCCATGTGTCTGTCACTAATTCTGATAACTTCTCTCACTTTCTTCTGAAACCTTTTCTTCACCACAATTCCTGCACAATTTCTAGTCTGTTCTCCTCCTGAGTAGAAGACTTTGAATCCACAGCCAATTGGCTTTGCTTCATTGCCCTTCCCTTGTGTCTCTTGGATAGATAGGATGGCCAGCCTCCACCTTATCATCATGTCATCCACTTTGAAGCTGCATCCTGTCAGTTAAGCTACATTGAGTGTAATAATTCTTAGTTCAGGTTTGTCAGGTTGATTGGTTTTATGTATAGCTTTTGCTCCACAGAGCTATTCCAGGTAACCCAAGATGGACAACTGTGGACACCAGCCAGCCAGTAACTTATTGACCCAGGGCTACTGGGCTTTATGGAGGGAACACACTAGCCAATAACGTCATATATACCCCTCCCACCTTTAGCATTATGCACACTTTCAAATGCCTATTTAAAACAATCAAAAATCATCCCTCTCTTTATGCTCTGGAAAAAGTTTTGTAACCACCTGTGCCTCTAGGGTTTGACTGCCCTTTCATAGGACTCACAAGCCCCTGGTGATGGATGATCATATTTTTCTTATGCTGGCACTGCTTCTCTCTTTCTCTCTGTTACTTCATCCTCCAGCCACTGCATCTTCTCGGCTGCATTGAATTCCAGACATGTCATCTCTAGTACCAATCTCTGTAATTTCCAGTTGGGCTTTCAGATCCTCCTTGGATGGAACAGATTGTCGTTTGCCTGCCTCCTACAAACCCACAGTACCTGGTAGGCCATATCCAGTTGCATTTCATCTGCACACAAAGCTGCCACCATCTCTTCCCTGGGTATATTGTCATGCTGGATTTTGCTCTACACTCCTTAATCAGCTGTGACACTGACATTTTAGTATAGTTGTCAGAAGAATTATTTTTTTGCCTGTTTTCCAAAACTAAACTGACTAAAAAAATAGGATAACTACTGTGAAAGACTAATCATATAACTTACCTTTTAACTGGGAAGGTACATATACACTTTTGGTAGCAAAGCTGTTTTAGGCTAAATAAGTTAACTTCCTATATCTCAACATTGACACCAATATGTGATGGATGGTACCACTTTCTAGCCATATGTGAAGACCAAGCTGGCACTGTATAGGGCTCAAATTCCACTACTGCTAACTAATGTACTATGTGAGAAGCAGGGGCTATGGTCCCCAGTCCTACATATGACAAACCACTACAAGAGGGATGATGTCTTGAGTCATACCACTGGTACATACCAGGTTAGGATTAAGAAGGTTCACACAAATCTGCCTCATATCTAATTTATCAAATGCAACCTGGCCCTAAAAATATAAGGAGAATATGCACTGCTATCCTGTGTATGGGTTTGTAGCATTCACATCCAGATTTACAGAGCTGTGTCCTTCATCTAGCACCCGAGGTCCTTTTTTTATTACAGTGTTTGTGAACCATAATTTATTCCAGTACCCTTTACAAATGACAATATGTTTTTTAAGAAATTATTTTTAGACATAATCACAAACACATACACAGACATGTATACACACACACACACACACACACACACACACACACACACACACACACACACACACACAAACACATGCACACACGCACACACACACACACACACACACACACACACACACACACACACACACACACACACACACACACACACACACACACACACGCACACACACGCATGCACAATTCCCAGACAAGTCTGGTAGAATTTTGTAGTTTCTGGTATAGTAGTACTGCGTCCACTATATATATATATATATATATATATATATATATATATAGATATATATATATATATAAATATAAATATATATATATATATATATATATATATATATATATATATATATATAGCTAGAAGCCAAACACACCAATTACCTAACCACACTTGATTTAGCCAAATATAAATTATAAAAAAGTATATCTTGTTTGTAATATGGTCAAGCAGGCTTGCTAAGCAGAGGTGGATACCACAAGTTTAACAACATACAGTGCTAAATAAAACTCTTTTGTCAGATAATTAACAATGAATACATGTAAAAAGCAACCACAAGGTATTAAAAGTAAATAAATAAAACTTTCAATCAGAATAAAACTTTACTTAAAAAGTAAAGAAAGTGCTAATACAGATTAAATATACAGAAGTCAAGGCAATGCACAAAGAATATAAAACTAACAGTCACATGTGCAATACATAATATTAAAAATAGTACTATCTAGAGCTAAATAAATGGGTCTATATTAAATTCTCGAAAGCCGACAATGTCAAATTTGACATTGTCAGCACAAGAATAGCGAAACTGCAGAACATCGAACAGGTAAACAGAAATCTCCGTATGGGGAGATTTCCATTTACTTCAATGTAGTGCAATCTCAGAGTTGGTTTATTTAAGTAGCGGGGGGTGTGGGGGGTGCAGGGGGCTTGCCCCCTGCCTACACCATTTAGTTTTTTTGTTTTGTTGTTTTATTTTTTTTTCAGAACATTCAAAGTTTTAACAGTTCGATCACTAAAGGTCGACCTTTAGTGATTCGAACTGTTAAATATTCAATGTCCTAATATAGACCCAAATAAATACCCCACATATCTCTTACTAAAGAAATCCCAGACCTAATTATTCTAAGGTAGTAAAATTATCTAAAGCAGAATTTAAACAGCAGACTTTCACTGAAATGGTCACAAACATCTCCCAGTCAAGCCTATTGACTTTACATTGGTTTTAGTTGTAGATATACACATCTCAGTTCATCATTGTATTCCCATGGAAAACCAAGGGGTGGGGTGGTTAAAGCAGATTACATAGTTTCTTTTTCAATGAAAACAAGTTATTCTGCAAAGTGAAAGACTTAGTGTAGATAGTCTGACAGAGGCAATATCTCTAAATGATACGCTAATGGTACTATAGACAGAAATGGACATTTTTAGCAAAGCTATGCCACAAAGCAAGTATTTAGAATCTCCTGAAAGAGACATGGTTGAATGTCCAGTAAGGAACGGACAGAAGGGGGAAAGAGTATGCAAAAATGTTCCCAACCAAGAAGAGAATGATTTAAGGAAAATCTTCTTGGTTTAATAGAAACATGCAGACATGTTAAAATAGGGGGGAAAGAAACTACAGGAAGTGAATAACACCCAGAGTCTTAGGAGACAGATGAATACAGTAATGGTAACAATTAAGAGAGAGGCATATAATGCGACTGAAATAAACAGAATATACTGCTGTGCAGCTAAACTAATAATAAACAAATGGTTATCTCAGAAATATAGAGTAACAAAGCTTAGGAAGGGAACAATTAGACTGCACCATGAAGGCACAGAATATAGATAACTATAATGCAGGCAAGGCAAGACGTGTCAGAACTATACTTGAAGAATATAGAAAAGGCAATGGCTCATCAAAAGCTCTTAGAAAGACAGATGTTATAAAAGCAAAACACAACATCAGAAGAGATCAGGACTGGTCTTATACCACCGCCATAATAAACTAAAAATAATAGTACAAGTAGAAAACTTTAAGTGGTATAATGAAAAATATAAAGGACAAATACAAAACAAGCAATTGATAAACAAAAATGTTTTATTCATAAATGGGAATGAAAAAAGCAACAGTAATGCTACTTATAAAAGAAGAATTCAGTACATCTTACAGAAGTATTTATGAAGGTACTTTTATACATAAAGATGTTGAATGAATAAAGGAGGTAAAAGAAACAGCAAGAAGTGCTTACTTTTCAGCTTTTTTCTATTTGTAGCCACACCCACAAACTGATGCATAGTAGAGTCTAGGCAACTATTTACATTCAAATACAAAGCAGCGTGCAATGACAACGAAAAAGAACTTCTTTAAAAGACCAGCTTATTTGCATTGTGGTGTTATTACTACATTGTCACTTGTGTTGACTTTCAATGTAAGGTGTTTCTAAAGAAATCTAGTTGACAACTTGTATTTATAGGAAAAAAGATACTTCTGTTGATGCATTTAGCATGGAAATACAATAGCCTATACATTAGTTTAAGTACCGAGGCATTGTGGGTCAGTCTTTCATGTCATGCCAGTTTTCAGCTGTTAACAAATATTTAATGAAATTGTCCTTAGTAACAAAATAAAATACAAAAACAATACAATTTTTGCACCAAAACTGTATATCATATATAGTAAGGAGGTAATGTCCAGCTCTAAATGTTTGTTACTCACACTTGGTCCAAAACATGAACAGAGGAGATAGAAGATGTGTAATTAACTTCTATATTTTTTTAATTGATTGAGAGTTTTTTAATTGTATGTATAATTATTTGTTGGTTAAAAGGGGTTGGGTTTTTGAAAGTTTCTTATGAATATCTGTTTTCCAAGCATAACAAAAATAGCATATAAGGAATGCTTCACGGTAATCATATGTAATGGAGGTAGCAGTAACCCTTCTCCATCTGTGAAACAGGGCAGGTCAAAGATAGACTGAAGGAACTAATTTAAATGATGTCCACATTAACTTAAACCATCTCAGCCTACCCTGTTTTATTTATTTTTTGTGAAGATATACTCTTGGTAAAGACACTATCATTTTTCTATTATCCACATTAATTTGTAGCCACAGATGGATTTAGATTTGTTCAACCATCACTATTTGACAGCCAAAGAGGCAATAGCAGCAGTTAGTAGATTTGTTTATGCTGACGTATTTACAAATGCTACATTATATTAGACTTATCTAAAATGCTCTACGGTCACAGCAATTCATTTGATATTATTTTTGCAACACAAAGTTTCTTATACTGTCCAGACAATTAATTAGCTAACATTCGCCTTGTAATTAACAACTGTAACTAGAGTAGTCAGGGAGTTACCAATAGGCTTAGCAAGCTGATTGCTAACTTTTTGGAAGTTCCTCCTTTGGTGGGAAAAATATAAGTGGTAGTTGTGTTTCATCCTTATATTTTATATATTGTTGCCATTTAAACTGCTCATTTTTGTACATGGTTTTGTGATTAAAAAGGTTTTTACCCCTCTTGTCTCCATGGACCATACCACACATTAAGTTTTACACGAGTCAAACAAGTCCATCATTTGGACTGGATTTAATTTGTGAAACTGTCTTCTTCATTCTTTATCTTATCTTATCTTTGTGAACAACTTAAAACCATTGGACATGTATATAAATATTTAGTATGGTCTTGGGAAACAATAATCTAAACAGTGCATTTATTTTAATGAAATCTGGTTGAACCATATTGATTGAAAGCTGGTTGAACCACATTGATGCTAGAATTTTACTCCACCTTTGTATACTTCACTGAATTTTTTAAAGATATTGATACCTTGTGTAAGACAGTTGCTCTGCTATGTCTCCATGAGAAACTGTGTGACAGGGACATTAGGTAATGATACCTGTCTTTCACAATGGTTAATTAATAGGTTATTTTTGTAAATCTCTTTACCATTCTCATATTAGGATGGAATAAACTGGCTTAAAGATATGATAGAAGATGCCATCAGAACTGATGTATATAGGGGGTGTGTCCAAGATGGTGAGCAGTTAACAGCACTGGTTTAGATAAATTAGAAAGCGAACTGGACAATTTTAAAGTGGAATGTAAAAACAAGTTGAAGTGCTAAGTGAATCTCTTAAACAACAGTCAGCACAAGTCTCGAATATAAAAGAGGGAATCTCTTATTTTGATGGAAGATTACTTGAAAATGAGAGTAACATTGCATTTCTTCTGAAAGAAAACAACTTATTCTGGGAAAAAAACAGAAGACTTAGAGAACAGATCTAGAAGGAATAACATTAGGATTTATGGGATTCTTGAAAAAGAAGAAGGAGACAGTATGATTCAGTTCCTTAACACCTGGCTGCCTAAAACTTTGAACCTGCCTGAAGCTTTTTTTTTTTGGCATCGAAAGGGCACATAGATCATTTTCTAAATCTTCTTAAAAAAAACAAAAAAAAACCCATCTTCACCAAGGTCAGTGATCATAATATTTTTCTCAAGTCAAGATAAGGAGGTAGTCTTAAAAGCTGCATGGAGTAATTATCCAGTTAAAACTAAAGAAAATACTATAAGATTTGACAATGACAATTCATCATTAGTGATGTCAAAGAGAAAAGCATGTGTGTCATTTGTTAAAAACCTAAAGAAATAAATCCAAAAAAAACAAACTGATGCACACAAATTCAGTCAACCAGGAAAGGAGTCTGAAAAATAGAAATAAATATATCTGGACTTCCAAATAGATGTATTTAAGTACTTTACTGACAAATATAGTAAAAAAATCAGCTAATAATAAATCAATCAAGCACTTTCATCTCCAAATTTGGAGACTTTAAAGAGTTTAAAGGAATATGTAGCACGTAGCCAGTGACCACACAGTGCAATAAATAAAACAGTTTATTCTCTCTGACGTCTCTGCACAATTGCCTTTAGTGAGTATAATACATTCAGAAACACCTATCCCTTATATAATGAACATAATTAAACACTTAACAGTTCAGATGGAATTCAATTAGAAAGACAGTTAAAGCCACCATTAAAGTAAAACCCGCCAATTAAGCTCCACATTCATTCCCTTAGGAATCATAGTATCAAATTTTAATATATATAAAGCTGCTTTGTACAGAAGTTTGTTTTTTTCCATCTAAACAAGTATCATCTATTTTTTTTCAAAATGTTTTTTTTAACCCCACAGACAGCACCTGATGTACGCTATAAAAAGAATATAAATAGGTCTATAACTGTGGGAAGTTGGCTTAGTGGTTAAGGTGTTCACTTTATAAGCACAAAGTGCAGGGTTTGATTTTCATATGAGGTTATTGGCTGAGCATGAAATGGACCACAGCGACAGTTAGTTTGGTATTAATTTATGACTTATGATTCTATGAACAACTTTACACATAGTAAATAAAATAGAAAAAAATATAAAATAATCTGACCTATAAATTAATAAATATGAAAACAACAACTTACTCCCTCCCTGTAGTAGACCAGGCAGATAATGTGAGGTATAGGTAAAGATGATTGTAGAGATATTCAGTCTGGTCAACTTATAACAAAGATTCTCAACACCTATTTAACTTTTCTCATTCATAATAACTCACTGATGGGCCTTTTTAAGATGATGCATACTAAAGATATGAGACACATTAATATGAATCAGAAGCATGAGCTAAGCGTTATTAGTCTAATGGAGAGTTTGACAGGTAGTTTGTTCATACTTTTCAACAAACTAAGAATATGTTTATTTATTTTTATTTTTATTTTATTTTTTATTTAACATTTGTTGACCGGGAAAGTCCGACTAGGTTCCACAGATCCTGTTTTCAGCGGAGGCCCGGGGAGAAATGCTTCAGAAGATGTTATTCCAGATGTTATTACATGGTAGAATGTTTTAGGGTTATATCATTAGGTAATGTTTTATTTGTTTCAAAAGTTTTGTCCATAGCTGAAGATGTCATATTGTTATATATGAAGTATGTAATAAGTTCTGTACCTAAATGGGATTTCATTATACATATGCTTTTTTCCTCCCTTATATAAATATCTGATTTTAATCAGATATTTAACCCTGACCCTGAGCAGCATCTTACCCTCACCAAGAATGATGCCACAGTACAAAGACAAAATGATCAGCTTTAACAATTGGCTCAATTACTGGTGTCATTCTAAGGGGATCCAATGTCTGTCTGCTTGGGATAACATGCTTGACAAGCCACGCTGCTTCACAAGGGATGGCTTGCACCTGTCACCCCTGGGCTTCTGGATATTGGCCAAGGCTCTTGCCACCCCCATAGTGCCTTTTTTAGGCAAGGCTCAAAAGACAAATCCACCTCCCTAGAAAACACAAGTGGAAAAAAACTAAGGGTAACGCTGCTCAACACCAGAAGTCTAAACCTCAAGATGCACGCTCTCGAAGCCCTCCTCCGTATGGAGAACATCGATGTCTGTGCAGTGACTGAAACCTGGTTCAAGGCTCCTGAGAGCACCCCAGCACTACAAGGTTATACCTCATATCATGCTTTTCGGCCTCAAAACTTGGACCAAACCACAAAAGGAGGGGGAATATCCATATTCATCAAAGATACCCACACCTCCAGGTTAGTGGCAACGCATGAAGCATCAGAGACCATCCATGTGCAACTAACCATAGGCAAAACTGCCCTACAGTTTGTAGCATGCTACAGACCACCCTCTCAAACTCAAGAACCCCACTCAGCCTTCCTGAAGACACTGGAGAGTATGAATGTCTCTCCAAATACCATCATATTGGGAGACTTCAACTACCCAAACATAGACTGGGAGTATTACTCAAGCCCCAGCACCCTAGCCCAAAGGTTCCTAGAATTCATAAACTCAAATGCAATGGAACAACTAGTCACCACTCCCGCAAGAGGAGATAATATACTAGACCTGATCATCACAAACATGGGGACACAATGCTCCACACCGGAAGTATACCCCTCATTGGTGAGATCAGACCATAAATTAATCTCACTGGAAATCCACATCCCGCCCCCACCCCCAGCACAAAAGACAACAGTGAAGAATTTCTCAAAAGCTGACTTCACACTTCTTAAGATGGAAGTGGTATCCTTCAAGGCCCCTGGGCCAGTGGAAACCACAGCCCACACCGCTGAATCCTTTATAAATGCTTTCTACGGACACCTTCAAGAATGCATGGATCATGCAATCCCAAATAAAACCAAGACCCATTCCCCCAAAGGCAGGCGTCCTGTCTGGTGGACCCCATCCATTAACAAGCTTTACAACAGGAGGAGGAAGCTACTACATGACAGAGCAAAATCCCCAAAAGGGAAGGCATCTCTGATCAGTACTAGCAAAAAACTACGATCACTCATAAAATCATCCAAGGCCAACTTTGAGAGAAAAATCACAAAAGACACTAAAGACAATCACAAAGCCTTCTTTAGTTATGTTAGAAACCTAGGTGGAAACTTCCAGATATGCTCAGAGTTAATCCAAAATGACAAAAAATACACTGAACCCACAGACATTGCCAACATCCTGGCAGACAGGTTCAGTGCAAATTTCTCCCCCCCTCCCCCCCAAAAGGAGAAATATCTATCCCAGCAGAGTGTAGCCTCCCTGACATCTCAGATGCCCAGGTGAGAGCTGCCCTCCCCAAAGCTAAAAACACAGCATCAATGGGACCAGACGATGTCCCGGGTTGCGTGCTATATGAACTCTAAGAGGAACTAAACCCGCACATAAGGCTGCTGTTTAATCTTAGCCTTACTACAGGATACGTACCCAAAGAATGGCATACAGTAACAGTGGTCCCACTCCACAAAGGAGGTGCTTCTATGGACCCTGGAAATTACCGCCCCATAAGCTTGACGAGCCTGGTCTGCAAAGCTATGGAGAGGATGATTATGGAACTCATAAACAAAGACATTGGGGACCTACAGATACTGGATCCTACCCAATTTGGCTTTGTCAAGGGCAGATCCTGCCTTTTGAACCTGGTCAACTTTTTTGAAACAGTCACTAAGGCCATTGATGAGGGTAAGGCAGTTCACACAGCCTACCTTGATCTTGCAAAAGCCTTTGACACAATACCACACTCGGGCATCATAGACAAGCTCACCAGCTTAAATGTAAACCCATATGTCATAAGATGGGTTGCAAACTGGCTCAAGGACAGAACCCACAAGGTCAGAATTGCTGGAGCCATGTCAGACTCTAAGCCAGTCACAAGCGGCATCCCACAGGGCTCGGTCCTGGGACCCCTCTTGTTTGGCATTTATTTTTCCAAGGTGCAAGCAAGCATAGGAGGATTGTGGCTGACAAAGTTCACAGATGACTGCAAACTGGGTGCCATAATTGATACTCCAGCAGACACAAGCATTCTTCAGAAAGGCCTCATAGAAATGGATAACTGGTGCCAGAGCCATGGCCTTAAACTGAACGCCAAAAAATGGATAGTCATACCCTTTGGGAAAAACAAAGTACCCACAAATTACCACATAGGTGGTAATCCATTAAGTACAGAAGAAGTAATCAGGGACCTAGGGACCCAAGTTGACAGTAACCTCTCATTTGGCACTCACATTGCCAAGGTGGTTAGGAAGACCTTCTATATTACCCACCTTATCATGAAAGGATTCACATCTAGATCAAGAGAGGTCATTGTGCTCCTATACTCTTCCCTTATCAGGCCCATAATTGAGTACAATGCCCCATTTGGGATGTACCTTACCCGACACCTGCAGCAGTTAGAAAGACCCCAAAAGTACCTCACCAAGAGGATCAAGGGTCTCAAACATATGTCTTATGCTGCCCGGCTGAAGAAACTCCAGCTCTATTCAGTCGCATACCGCCTACTCAGAGGCGATCTATGTCTGACGTACAAGGCCATGTCCAATCTGGAATTAATGGACATGCTCCACCTCAGAAAATCCAAATCCACCAGAGCCACGAGAGCGAGAGATTTGAACCTCAACACAGAAATAAATAGGACGTGCTGGAGGGACAGATTCATAAACCAGAGGCTCCCTACACTCTGGAACAGAATCCCAGTCCATGTTAGGCAGAGCCCCTCACTGACTCTCTTCAAGAGAAATCTTGATGAGTGGATGGGAGATCGTAGGTTTACCCTGGGGGTCATCTCTGTGTCACTACTAGACAGAGGCACAGTAAACTAAACCCTAAATGGGCATAGTATTCTCATTCCAAGGGGTGGCAAAAGCCACACACACTCTGGCTAGGCTTATAACTGCCCTAGGGCAGATAGCCTAGTATGAACCTATGAACCTAAATACTTATCTATTAATATTAATGGATTGAATAATCCAGTAAAGAGATGGAGTCTGTTGAAATACTTGCAATTACATAAAACTCAAATAGTATGTCTACAGGAAACGCATTTACTTAATAAAGATGCAAATAAACATTCATTTAAAAATATTTGGTTTTAGCAGGTTCTGGCTTTTGAGCTAAAAGAAGAGGCACCCTTATTTTATGGAAGAACTCACCAATAATGTGTATAGTAAAATACACCTATATTGATAAAAAATGGTATGGTAAGCATTGTTATAACTGAGTAGAACAGAAGGGTCTATACTATATCATCAACTATTTAGTTTGTCGAATGCCTAAATGGTTAAAGAATTCACTTAACTGGCCGTTCAACATTATAAGTTTTAGACCCTTAGCTGTCGACATTTAGACGTTCAACAAGTTAAGCGGTCGATGATATAATATAGACCCGAACAGAAAACTACACACATTGGTAAACTCTTATAGGATTCCAAGGGTTGGAGCTAAAGATGCAAAGCATCATTAAACACTATGGCCTATTACATGAAAGGTGAAGTAATAATGGCTGGTGATTTTAAATGTATTTTATCAGACAAAGATTCCACTGCAGATAGAAAGCTGAGAATTACATCTTCAGCCAAATGCTTAAAGGATTTTGTAAATGTAATGGATTTAAAGGATATATACAAGATGAGGAAAACAGACTCACTTCACTTTACCCATTATTCACATAGATATGAAACATAAACAAATACTGATAATTTTTTTGTCTCAAACACTCTGTTATCACATATCAGAAAAGTTTCAATAGTTTCATGTCCATTATCGGATCATAATGCCATAACCTTTAATATTATGCTGACAATCTAATACATCAAAGGAGATTACCAGCATACATTATTAAAATTAAAGGATTCAAGGATTGGTATGTTAAAGAGATCAAAAATTTCCTAGAAATAAGCATGAATGGTGAAGTATCTGACATTGTTCTGTGGGATTCACTAAAGGCTTACTTAAATGGAAGAGTTACAACCTGCTATATTAGTGAAACAAGAAAATGGGATAAATAATTGAATATGCTACAGGCCAAAATAGAAACACTAAAGTTAAATCTAAAACCAAATGATATTATTAGTCATTCTGAGCATAAAAATTGAAAAATAAAATAAGTTGAAATTCTAAATAATACTGTTTAAATAAACCTGGAAAAACATAAATGTCATGTATATTTAGTAAACCCTTTAAGCTTGCATAAACTTGCTCTTATATCATGAATAAACTAAATCATATCAAAGAAATTATAACACATATAAATAACAAAAAAGAAGATCAGATATTAAAGGTGTTACTGAGGACTTTAAAATATTTTATGAAAATATAAATAATAAAACAAATAACCTAGATAATGATGATATAGTTGAAGCTTTTCTAAGGGAAAATATAAATAATAAACTAACAAGCAAACAGATAAAAAAATGATAGACTATTTACTTTAACATATATAAAACATCAAATAAAAAGGTTAAAAAATAATAAGGCATTGGTCTTAGATGGTGTTATACCACAAATATATAAAATACTACCGGATGATACAGTTAAAATATTAAATAAGGTTTACAGAGAAATAAAAACAACTGCTGGAGTCCCCCATCATAGAAATATTCATATATATCACCTATTTTAAAACAAGATAAGAATCCTGCAAAGTGTTTATCATGCAGATCCAGTTCACTTTTAAATGTGGACTATAAGATGTTCATGTCCATTTAAGTAACATAATTAATCTATGTATGCCTAAGCTAATTAACAATGATCAAACTGTTTTTTTTAAACAGAAAAACAAATCCAAAAGTAGACAGGCTGATTTTATTAATGCAAACACAAGCAAAGCTTTCGGGTTCCACCCTTCATCAGTGCTAACAGTCAACCTAATTGCAATTTAATTTATAATAAAACAAAATAAAACATGTGACACTGTCATCCAATTATAATACTTCATTAATTATGTTAGCCAACATTCAAAAATATTTTAAAACATTTAAAAATAATTAAAAATATGTATGTGTAACTTATCCAACTTGCTAGTGATATTGCATTTGCTTCCTAGCTAGTATAGGTTTAATGTTAATAGCATTATTTAGTCCAGGAAACACATTTGCTTTTAATCTAACAATCCACCTATATTCAGCTATCTCTAAGGTATTATTAATAGCACAGCCTCTAATATTCTTGTATATTATATCAGTAGCTCTGAATTTAAACTCATGGGTTGGATCTGTATCTAAAACATGTTTGGCTAGAGGATTTGTCTTTATTGCCCTGTGTATATCTGATCTCTGTTCAATAATGCAGTCTTTAAAGTTTTGACTGCATTTTCCCACATAAAAGCAATTACATTTACAACAGCTCCCCATATAGGCAATGGATGTGGTGTTACAAGTAGCCTGGCAATAAAATTCATATGGTTTATTAGTTACTGGATATATAAAAGTTGTGGTGTCAATAATATCTCTACAGCAGCTACAACTGTGGCAGGGGAAAGTCCCAACTTTGCCAATAAGTCCGTCAACATTATTTGCCTTAAAATCCTTGTAACATAACCTCCTTTTTAGACTTATACAATTCCAATAAGTAAATTTAGGTTTTGCATCTATTAAATTCTTTAATTCAGGCATAGAAGTTAGAATTCTCCATTTTTTCTTATCATTTTTTTCTAAGTCCTTAGTTCTAACATTATAAGTGGTAACATATCAAATTTTATTTTCATCTTGTAGATGTGTGCTTAATGTTGTATTCAACACATTAACCTCACTAAAATAAGGAGGCTCTATTTGCATTCTTTCATTTATTATTGTATTCCTGATTTCTGTTAGAATTATTTCATTATATCCTCTTTACTAAAGCTCTAAGGCCATCTCCTTCATTTGTTCTGAAACCTCTGTGCATCTTTTCCAACAAATGGTGGACAGAATAATTGCACTTAATAAAAAAATTGAGAATGTTAAAAAGCAAAAGTTGCAGAGGGGTATAAATGATTTTAGACTGAGACATATTTTTTCTTGGCCCAAGAACAAAGAATACTGTAACTCAACATACTCTAAGAGGTGTGCTATATGAATTGGATACTTTTCCAATGATTTGGATGAAGATTTGAAAATAACCAATCAGCGCCAACAAACTGAGGCAAGAATGAATAGGTTTGAGCCACACATGCCTACACAGAAATCTCCCATAAAACCTTTTATGGCTTCAGTATTTAAGGGTAATTCTACTGAAGCCTGTGTGCCAAATAGGTCTTCCAATCAGCAGTCACATTCTGGCATTTTATCCAACCAAAACAATGAATTTGTAGCTACTCCAGCATTGGCTTGTGCCTTGTCTGCTCAGTTCAACTTAATGCAACCTCGCAAAGTGGTGAGGTTTTTTTCCAAGCACCTGAAACTGATAATGCCAAAATTACCCGAAAAGATAGATGTTTGCCCATGGACTCAATCTCAATAGAAATCGCAAAAGCGTACAAGTGTAAGTGGGATGAAAAGAAAAAATGACAGCTCACAGGTATGCAACAAACAATTTCGACAGAAATAACAAATATGTATTTGAATAACATTCTAAATGTCTCAGGTTATGCATTGACTTTGGCCAATATTAGCTTGCTGAATAAAGGACAACAATTTATACCTAGTAGGACAGATAGCATTGTTGAGGCCGTAAAGGACTTCAAAATTTTTATAAGAAATCTTAACTTGAAGTTGATTTTTAAAGATACATTACAAAACTATAGGAATGTTTGTAAAAAATGTGATTTTATTCCAAACAGCTGTCCAGTTCTTAATGCTTTTTCTGATGTATTTGAACAAAATCTAAGAGCTCTTTATAATGTTGATTTAAAGAAGAAATTTTATAATTTAAGTTGTGAGGAATACAAAGCGCTTCAGCACCTCCAGTGTAACTCAAATTTAAAAATCAAAGATGCAGATAAAGGCAGTGCTATAGTGATCTTCAGTAAGAGTGACTATATACATTTGATGTATGAGTTTTTGTCTGCTATAAATACTTTTAGAAAGACTGGTTTTATGGACATAAAGAAATGCATAACTGAAGTGAATATGATGATATATGATATGCAGCTTCAAGGGGATATTATTTTGGATCTATTTAACTTTTTTTACTGTCCCATGTCAGATAACTCCAATAATATATCGACTACCTAAAGAACGTAAATCTGTGACCCACCTGCCTATGAGACCTATAGTTTCAAGAAGGGGTTGGATCACAGAACCACTGTCTATCTATGTACAAACTTTTTTAAGTAAATATCTAGTCCTTTGTCATAGTTTTATAAAAGATACAGGGGATTTTTTGTCTAATCTATATGAATGGCATAGAACTAATGTAATACATTATTTCTTGTTGGTTACACTTGACATAAATTCACTTTTTACTGTGATTCTAAATTAGTATGGAATAAGTGCTATTCGTGATTTCTTATGTACCAATACAGATATGGTAGGAAAGCGAATTGAGAATATATGGCACATGATTGAAATAGTATTAACGAAAAATATTTTTATTTTTGAAGGCCAACCTTTTTTACAAATTGTTGGGGTAGCGATGGGTACTCCCATGGCCAACACTTGTACAAATTTAGTGTTGAATCAGTAGGAAAATAAATTTGTTTATAGTGACAACAATCCTTTTAAGGCAAATCCTTTTAATGCAAGTGGTTTATTATATAAACTTCTTGTAGATGACTGTTTTGTAATCTGGAATGGAGATAGAGAAATTTTGTTAAAATATGTGGACTATTTAGATAATACCACTCATTCTCTAGAATGTAAAATGAATTGTTCAAGTAATGAAATCACCTATTTGGTTGTAAAAATAGAAATAAGCCTGGGTTCATTAAGAACAAGTGTTTATAGGAAAGAGGCTCATGCTAATCCATATACCCACAGGAAGAGCATGCATGCCCCCCATATTTTTTAAAGGCATAGTAAAGGGACAATTCATGAGGATTAGTAGATTAAACACTGATGAAACTAACTGTTTAGAACAAATGAAGGAGATGGTGTTAGATTTTAATTAAAGAGGATATAATGAAATAATTCTAACAGACATCATGAATACAATAATAAATGAAAGAATGCAAATAGCTCATCCTTATTTTAGTGAATTTAATGTGTTAATACAACATTTAGCACACATCTACAAGATTAAACTAAAATTTGATATGTTATCACTTATAATGCTAGAACTAAGAAAGTAGAAAAAAATTATAAGAAAAATATGGAGAATTCTAACTTCTACGCCTGAATTAAAGAATATAATAGATAAGACAACCTAAATTTACTTGCAGGAATTGTATAAGTCTAAAAAGGAGGTTATGTTATAAGGATTTTAAGGTAAATAATGTTGTTGGATTATTGGAAAAGTTGGGACATTCCCCTGCCGCAATTGTAGCTGCTGTAGAGATATTATTAACACCACAACTTTTAGACATCCAGTAACTAATAAATCATATGAATTTCATTGCCAGGCTACTTGTAACATCCATTGTCTATCTGGGGACCTGCTGTAATTGTAATTGCTTTTATGTGGGAAAATGCAGTTGAAAGTTTAAAGACTGCATTACTGAATACAGATCAGATATACACAGGGGGATAAAGACAAATGCTCTGGCCAAACATCTTTTAGATACAGATCCAACCCATGAGTTTAAATTCAGAGCTATTGATGTGATATACAAGAATATTAGAGGCGGTGATATTAATAATATCTTAGAGATAGCTGAATATAGGTGGACTGTGAGATTAAATGCATATGTGTTTCCTGGACTAAATAATGCTATCAGCATTAAACCTATACTTGCTAGGAAGCAAATGCAATATCGCTAGCAGGATGGATAAGTTACACATACATATTTTTAGATATTTTTAAATGTTTTAAAATATTTTTGAATGTTGGCTAACATGTAATTAATGAAGTGTTATAATTGGATGGCTGTGTCACATGTTTTATTTTTACTATAAATTAAATTGCAATTAGGTTGACTGTTAGCACTGATGAAGGGTAAAACCTGAAAGCTTTGCTTATGTTTGCATTAATAAAATCAGTGTGTCTACTTTTGGATTTGTTTTTGTTTGTCATGATAATATTAGCTATTTTCCGATATAGTTAGCTGCAGTGTTTTCACTTTGACCTTACCTTTATTTTAAATAGACAAGGACAGGATAGTAGAATGAGAATACATATATTAATAGACCATGCAAATAAAAATAAAAAAAGGGCTTTCTATCATTATTTTCTATTTAGATAAAGCTTTTGACTCAGTTAATTGGCCATACCTGTTTAAAACAGTTATAGTGCATTATTTCTAATCTGAGCTAATTGCATTACTTTCTAAATTATACAATAACTCTTGTGCTTGTATTATTTAGTGAATTTAATGTGTTAATACAACATTTAGCACACATCTACAAGATTAAACTAAAATTTGATATGTTATCACTTATAATGCTAGAACTAAGGAAGTAGAAAAAAATTATAAGAAAAAAATGGAGAATTCTAACTTCTACGCCTGAATTAAAGAATATAATAGATAAGACAACCTAAATTTGAAATATATTTTTAGTAAATGCGTTTCCTGTAGACATACTATTTGAGTTTTATGTAATTGCAAGTATTTCAAATAAGTTATTTTCTTTCTAATTCCTTTAAATAACAAAAGGGAACAAAGCAAGGCCATCCATTATCACCTTCACATTTTTGCATTAGCTATAGAACCCTTTGCTAATAGTGTTAGATCCAATATGAATGTTAATGGTACCAAAATAGAAAAAGATTTCAAACTAAAGATTCATATCTTTGCTGATAATATTTTACTAACAATAGGCAATATATAAAATTTGTTAGAGCATAAAATTAGTTCTATGAGTCACTTTGAAGAAATCTTGAACTTAAGATTCAATCATAATAAAACAAGTACATTATTACTTATTAAAATTTTTGAAAATCATACAAAAATATTCTAACTTCAATTAGAATAGTAATCAAATGAAACACCTTGGTATAACTATTATGTCTAATAGTAAAGAAAGGATATAGAAACAAACTTTCAACAAGTCGTTGATAAAATTTGAAGTTTAGTCAGAAATTAGAACAAATTCTTCTTTACCATGGAAGAATGAGTAATGCTGATTAAGATGGTAATTCTCCCTAAAATATTATTTGTTTTACAGTCTTCAGAACTATCACCCCCCCCCAAAAAAAATTGATGAAGATGATAAATAATATTCTACTTATTTTTTTTGGCATCCTAATAAACCTGGAGTTTCCTTAGATTGGCACAGAAAATGTTAGGATAATAGTGGAATAGGATTCCCTGATATTTAATTGTATGTTACTTCAACAATTGTAAAAGTTATAGTGTTGTGGATAAATTCATCTTATGATTCAGAATGGAAACAAATACATCAAGAAATATTATTTGTAAATAATAAATATATCACAACCAATCATAAACAAATAGTCCCTAATAGTCTTATCTGGTTATTAAAAGATTTTTGTGTAAATGGAATTACACCCTCTTCTCAAATTCCCTACATCAATAACATAATTTCCTCCTTCCACTTTTCACATATTCTGATCATTGTATTAAAGAACTAATATTTTCTGTGTTTCCAATTGCATATACAAATGACTGCTTAGAAACTCATAACTTCAATAAAATGCTAGTATTAAAACAACAAAGTAGTTTAATTTATTGGCATCAATTCTTAAATGGTACTTATATACATATATATATATATATATATATATATATATATATATATATATATATATATATATATATATATATACCATTGAAAAGTTAGGGTCCAAATACAATCAAGATTCTGAGAACTCGTTAATTTTACAAATATTTAGAGACTTTGTGAACACAGAGATAAATAAGATATTTACCCTAGATAAGAAATTGTTCCCCAAATTATTGGAATTCTTAATAAATTTCTATAATAATGCAGTGAAAAATAAATTATATTTGTCACAAACTTATAAAATTGTTAAGTTAAATTTCACATATTTCGACAATTCCTATTGGAATTATTCCTCAAAAATGAATAATAAATAAATTTCTGAAGAATACAAGAAAATAATATTACAATCTACAGATAAAACCACATCTTCATTATACTGGAAATTATTTACTTGGAAATACTTTCACGGAGCTTTTGTCACTCCTAACAAAATTACAATTGTGTATAAATCAAACAGAATTAAATGCTGGAGATGTGATTCTGAAATAATAGCTGATTAGAAGCATATGGTATATGAATGTGAAAAATCACCCTTTTTTGGAAAGAAAGTAATAACTTCATTCAAGCTCTATGGTCAGATAGATGTCATATTTCTAAATCTTTAGTTTTACTTAATGCTCCTCTTCCTGAGATAATGCCAAAAACAACTGCCTCATCTATTCTTGCTATAGCCAGAAAAGTAATTACTAAAAAAAAGTAACGTTACCCCTTCTAGTGTTGAATTTATTAGTATGGCAAGAATTGTTTGCAGTAGTGAATTGGATACTATAAAGATGAGAACTTCTAGTATTACACATTCATATAAATCTTGGCTTAAACTTAAATACTTGCTTGAAAAATATTAATTGTTGTTGATATGTATAACTTTGACATATTCATCAGTTGTGGACCTATGCAAATTAGTTGTTTTATAATTGATTTGTTTATCTATTGTTTTAAAACTAAATAAAAAAAGAACTAGTACTTCTGTGTAAAAACTGCTAAGAATCAGGGAGAGGAGGAATCCTTAACATATTACTTTCTGGATTAGGATAGAATGTGATAGAAATAAATCAGACTAAAAATAATCCATGAAAGATGGAATCTTTGAAATATTCCTTTCTGCAACAGGATAGGAGATGAAAGGAATCTAGTAATACAGACACACTTTTGGCAAATAGTAAAACAAATTAGAACAAATTGCAAAAAAGAAGACTGGTAAAAAAGCAAACAAAACGGAACTGGAAACAATGAGAATAGACTCTAAATAGTATTCACCGTTTAATGTAAGCGCTTTCGGCTTAGTCTCTACTAAGCCTTCTTCAGACAAACAGTGGGTACATCAATGATAGCAGCTTAAATACATTCATTAATTAATTGATGATATCTAATTAAAAGGGAAATACTCATTAGCTAAAACTTTAAATATAAAAAATCTTAATAGATCCTTCAAAACAAATACAGAAAACTCACTACTCTAACAAAATACAAATACATAAACTTGTGTATTAGTTCCACTGATTTAGTCATCTAGAGTCATAAATACAGTAAATATTACATCCATATAAAATAAAAATAAAAACAGGTACAAATAAATGCATGTGTTTATATTTCATATTTTTATCAATATTTGTATTTATATATAAATATATTTTTACATTAAGATTTATATATTCATTATAATGTTTATATAATATAAATATGTACGAATATTTATTTACTGAATAATATCCAAACATTTTCTATAGTTTTTAAGCCTTGGCACAGGTGAATTCATACATATCCCTTTAAGGCAATAGGCTTAGGATTTACATGCAATAGGAACACATGCATTTATTTGTACCTGTTTTTATTTTTATTTTATATGGATGTAATATTTACTGTATTTATGACTCTAGATGACTAAATCAGTGGAACTAATACACAAGTTTATGTATTTGTATTTTGTTAGAGTAGTGAGTTTTCTGTATTTGTTTTGAAGGATTTATTAAGATTTTTTATATTTAAAGTTTTAGCTAATGAGTATTTCCCTTTTAATTAGATATCATCAATTAATTAATGAATGTATTTAAGCTGCTATCATTGATGTACCCACTGTTTGTCTGAAGAAGGCTTAGTAGAGACTAAGCCGAAAGCGCTTACATTAAACGGTGAATACTAAATAGTAAAACAAAGGGATACATGTACTAAGTTCATCTAGAATCACTACAATGAGGAATCAGAAAATGCATGTCAATGGCTTCATATCAGAGTATTTCTCTCTCTAGCTAAGTCTTTGAGAAAGCTGGTTAATTTCACATCCTGCACTTCTGATAGAATATGCACTTATTACCACTTCCCAAGAAACTAGTTTGAAGTGAAAAATGAAAGTTAGTTTTAAGGAGGTAATTATTTGTGCTAAAATTTTGTCAGTACTTCTTAGCACCATATTAAGTGATGAGATGATGTAATACAAGTGGTGATTAACAATCACTTCTTTTCTTTGGCCAGCAAAGTGTTTATAGTATTCAGGGAAAATGATGGAGATAGCCCCTCTCTCTACACAATGAAGCATTACTAAAGAAGATGTTGGAGTCATTTATACTTTTACAGCAATCATTTGTTAAAACATCTGGACACCAATGTAATAATAATAATAATAGTAATAATAATAATAATAATAATAATAATAATAATAATAATAATAATAATAATAATACCCATTTGTTAACCTGATAGTCTAGCTGGACATAGTCCATTTTCAGGGGTGACCCAGGATAAATATCTGGTTAAGTGACTTGCTCAGGGTCACAAGCATGGCAAATGAGGGTTGAGAGAATCAAACCCATACCAAAAGTACTACTGCTTATAGCCTTAACCCTCTGTACTAACTGCCTGACCAAATACGTAGCCTCTTGTAAGTGCTATCATATCTCTCAGCTGTCCCTGATTTCAGAGAATATCACTGATTTTGATTCATATTTTTACCTTGTCCCTTGTAAATGTTTTGATTTTCTGGTAAATCACTAAGCATAACAGTCAGTCACTAATGCCAGCAGCCAGTCATTACAGTTTTATACTTCAAAAATGCATGTCACTGCAAAAACTGGTGTTCTATTATCTTTGTAAGTGAATGAAAGTGATATTTCAAAATTATCTCAGATTTTGGGGCCTGGAAGGGTATACCCAATTAAGTTAAGGGGCTTTAAACTTGGTTCTATTTTTTTGGCAGTTTCTTCCTAAAGACTTGGCCTATATGACTTTATAAGAGTAATGACAAAGCACTGTTATCACTTACACTGAAATGTAATGTATAAATCAGTTATTATGGCAACTGGTCTTTTAAAATAAGGAGAGTGCTGTGGCATGGTGCTTATTGTTGCTGCCACAGTGCTTGGTTCTCCATTTCAGTTTTTGGTTGGAGTACCTTCTTCATGAAAACTGCATATTCACTTTGCACCTGTATAGGTGCTCTAATTTCCTCAGACATTGTAAAGACAGGCCTTCAGAGAACTAGCAGTCCTCAAAATTGCCAATGGGTGTGCATGCAATATGTGTGTGTGTGTGTGTGTGTGTGTGTGTGTGTGTGTGTGTGTGTGTGTGTGTTCACCTGATAACAAAGGCTGAAAGCAATGAGGTACTATTTAACAGCATTAGAAAACTGAAAGGATAAATTTATGGATGTATATATTATCAATAAGCAGTGACATGATCACTCTTCAGTAGGGCATAGTTCTAGTGTTTACATGAAAATGTTACGCATATTCCACAGCAAGTAACGATATAGCTGTGTTTGCTATAGACAGAATGGGAGACATTCCTTATACAGCTACCAATAAAATAACTGTTTCACAGTTATTCAGTTAAGAGCTTGAGTTCCATGAGAACAGAAACATGTATGTTGCTTTCCTAAACAGAATGAAGAAACTTAACTTACTCTTTATCAATCATAATAAACGTATTCTACTTTGTGAATACATCTTTGCTGCATGATACCAGTACACAAAGGATGGGGAAAGGGTCCTCTAAGATCCAAACTGCTTTAGACTCATCAGCCTGACAACTGTAGTGAGAGTAGCTGTAGAACTAATCAAAAATTATGTGGGCTTTCCACTTCCTATGATTTATTTCCCATCTTTGAATATGCTCTTAATCTGTACCATTCTTCTCTTTGGTCTAAAAACAATTAATTTGAAAATGCACATGACTGTGGCATAGCCTATGTCCTTACTTATTAGTCATATTTCTTTCAATTAGTTATAATTTCCTCAGTTCATCATTTTATAATGCTTGTCTAACCCAATCAAAAAGACTACCTGTTTACTAGTTATGCATCCTACTGTTCGTTTTACAGTGCAGTCAATTCAGATTTTTACAGATATTTTGGTTTTATCTCCTATTCTCAAGCATTGTGTACAATATAATTATAAACTGAAATTACTTCCTATAATTCAGTTTGACCTGAACTTTCAGTTTGCTTTATTCATAGATTAGTACTAAGCTAACTGCCCTTGCGAGCCATTATAAGCCTAACTAGTTATTCCTTGTGAGACTCAAACCCTGCACCTTGTGTTTGTAATGCAAGCACCTTAACCATTAGGCCCTAATTGATAATGAAATGCTTAATTTACTGATTTTTGTTTTGTGTTAGGAAATACTAAATAAATTTACTGATTTTTGTTTTGTGTTAGGAAATACTAAATACTCTCCCATTAACTTAATTTATCTAACGTAAATTTCATTCATTTTTCAAAACTTGTTCTACAATGTCTTAATGCACCTAAATTCTTACTTAAATTCTAGAACAAATCTAGTAATTGGATTACTTTATGGCAAAGGTTATTTAATTTATTTTCTGGTTAGCAAAGAGTGCACTTTTGAATTATGTGCCAGATTCACTCCACAAAGTCTCCTCTTCATATTTTCCCTTGGAACTAGACAAACTTTCAACTTAAGCACTCAAGCCATTCATTTCTCAGCCTGGCACTTGCTCAAAACTTATAGCAAGCACTTATAAACCCTAGCACTAGACCCTCCTGTACTGTACAGAAGGACAAGGCTCTCTATTCGACCTTACCAGCCATCCAGTAAAACAGTTCACTGTACCTATCCAGGCATGTCCAAAGGGCAGTTTCAGGTGTACTATCCAGTCCAACTGGTGAATCTGGGCATTTTGAGGCAATGTTACAACTGCTTCATGTACACAGACAACCCCCCCTCCTCCTACCACTAAACACAATACATGACAGAGATGCAATTATACAGCCAAACTGGAGGCTAAGCTCTCTCAACCCAAGACTGGATCAGACAGGCAAGAGGAGAAGGGAAATACTTGCATCACACCACCATTCTCACATAGACCCATTAAAGCAGCACCGGCAAAAAACACACAAATACATGAAAACATACTCGGAGGCTCTAAGTAAAAATCTGCAAAAGCAACAGAGACCACCAAAGCAAACATCCAAGCAACCTCCACCCCCCAACACAAATCATGAAACACATACTTCACAATACCAGTGTGCCATGCAATCACAGCCCTAAAGGCAATATAACATACCCAACATACTTGTAATAGGTGACTCTACAGTCAGGCACACTGACGTCCCACTCACTAGGCTGAATAAGGAGAAGGTTACTGTTAGCTGCCTGTCGGGTGCCAGGATGCGCCACATAACACAAGCACTCAGATCACTCCAGAACAAGTACAAATATGACTCTGTCATTGTCCATGTTGGTGTGAATGACCTGAGCCGTACCTCCCTGGACTACATGAAAAGAGACATGGAAGAGCTCTTTGATCACATAGCCCAGGCCGGTATGACCCTGACCCTGAGTAGCATCCTGCCCTCACCAAGAATGATACCACGGTATAAAGAAAAAATTCTCGATTTCAACAATTGGCTAAGTTTCTGGTGTCATTCAAAGGGGATCCAGTGTCTGTCTGCCTGGGATGACATGCTTGACAAGCCACGCTGCTTCGCTAGAGACAGCTTGCACCTGTCACCCTTAGGCTTTCGAATACTGGCCAAGGCTCTTGCCACCCCCATAGTGCCTTTTTTGGGCAAGGCTCAAAAGACAAACCCATCACCATAAATAGCACAAGCAACAAAAAACTGAGGGTAATGCTACTCAATGCCAGAAGTCTAAACCTCAAAATGCATGCACTCGAGGCACTCCTCAGTATGGAGAAATTTGATATATGTGCAGTAACAGAAACCTGGTTTAAGGCTCCAGAGAGCACCCCAGCACTACCAGGCTACAACTCATACCATACATTTCGGCCACAAAACCCAAACCAAAATACAAAAGGTGGGGGCGTATCCATATTCATCAAGGATACCCACACCTCGAGGTTAGTGGCACAGCACGATGCTTCAGAGATCATCCACGTGCAACTAACAATGGGCAAAAATGCAATTCAAATTGTAGCTTGCTAAAGATCACCCACCATGTCCCAGGACCCCCATTCTGCATTTTTGGAAACAATGGGAAACATAAAGGTCCTACCAAACATCCTAATACTGGGTGATTTCAATTACCCAAACATTAACTGGGAGAACTACTCAAGTACTAACTCCCTTGCCCAGCATTTCCTAGAATTTATAAACTCAAATGCCCTGGTTCAACTGGTCAACACTCCACCAGAGGTGACAACATATTGGACCTGGTCATCTTCAACATGGGCGACTGGTGTTTCACACCAGAGGTCAACCCCTCGCTGGTTAGATCTGACCATAAACAAATCACTTTGGATATCCACATTCTGTCCCCACCCCTGGGCAAGAAAACCACAGTGAAAAACTTTTTAAAAGCAAACTTCATGTTACTTAAGACCGAGGTGGAAAGTTTCAAAGCCCCCATGCTGAAGGATAACTCTATCCAAGCTGCAAAATCCTTTAGTAATGCATTCTACGGGCACCTGCAAGAATGCATGGATCATGCCATCCCAAGCAAAACCAAGACTCACTCCTCCAAAAAAAGGAAACCATTCTGGTGGACTCCTGCCATAAACAAGGTATACAATAGAAGGAGGAAACTAGTACAGAAAAGAGTAAAATCCTAAGAAGGGAAGACATCCCTGATCAGTATCAGCAAGAAACCATGATCCCACATAAAATCATCCAAGGCGAGTTTTGAAAGAAAGATTGCCAAGGACTCCAAAGATAACCACAAGGCATTCTTTAGCTATGTCAAGAATCTAAGTGGCAATGCTCAGATCTGCTCTGAGTTAGTGCAGAATGGCACGAAATACACTGAACCGACTGATATAGCTAACATCCTGGCAGACAGGTTCAGCGCAAACTTCACCCCCCATTCACCCACAAAATGGCCCATAACCATACCAGAAGAATGTAGAGTCCCTGAAATCACAGACACTCAGGTTAAAACAGCCCTCTGCAAAGCCAAAAACACAGCATCAATGGGACCGGACGGTGTCCCAGGCTGCATCCTACACGAGCTCAAAGACGAACTAACCCCTCACCTAAACACACTGTTCAAACTCAGCCTCTCCACAGGCTACGTACCCATAGAGTAGCGCACAACAACGGTTATTCCACTCCACAAAGGTGGAGCCACAACAGACCCCCAGGAACTATCACCCTATAAGCCTGACTAGTTTGGTCTGCAAGGCTATGGAGTGCATCATCATGGAACTCATTAAGAGAGACATTGGGAACCTCCAAACACTGGACCCTACCCAGTTCGGCTTTGTTAAGGGCAGATCATGCCTCCTAAACCTGGTGGACTTCTTTGAGACAGTTACCAAGGCTATAGATGAGGGAAAGGTGATACACACAGCCTACCTAGACCTCGCTAAGGCCTTCAACACCATTCCCCATTCTGGTATTATAGACAAGCTCACCAGCCTGAACATAAACCTGTATGTCACAAGATGGGTTGCCAACTGGCTCATGGACAGAACCCACATGGTGAGAGTTGCAGGAGCTAGGTCCGAATCTAAACCAATTACAAGTGGTGTTCTCCAGGGCTCAGTCCTAGGACCCCTCCTGTTTGGCATATACTTCTCAGAGTTACAGGCAAGCACAGGAGGACTATGGCTGATCAATTTCGCAGACGACTGCAAACTAGGGGCTATAATTGACTCTCTGGCTGACACAGACATCCTCCAAAAGGGTCTCACTGAGATGGATACCTGGTGTCAAAATCATGGCCTCAAGCTAAATGCCAAAAAGTGCATAGTCATCCCCTTTGGAAAAAACAAAGTACCCACAAAGTACCACATAGGTGGTAGTCCCCTAAATACAGAAGATGTAATAAGGGATCTGGGGACCCAAGTAGATAGTAATCTCACCTTTGATAATCACATTGCCAAAGTGGTTATAAAATCCTTCTACGTGGCCCACCTAATCACAAAAGGGTTGGATGTGCCAGATCAAAAGAGGTCATTGTGCCCCTCTACTCATCACTCATCAGACCCATCATAGAGTGCAACGCCCCATTTGGGATGTACCTTACAAGACACCTGCAACAGCTGGAAAGACCACAGAAGTACCTCACCAAGAGGATCATTGGCCTCAAACAGATGCCCTATGCAGCTCGATTGAAGACACTACAGCTGTACTCGGTTGCATACCGCCTACTCAGGAGGTGGTCTGTGCCTGACATACAAGGCCATATCCAACCCAGAATTGATGGACATGCTCCACCTAAAGAAAACCTTATCCCCTCGAGCCACATGCTCTAGGGATCTAAACCACACCACAACAATAAATAGGACATGCTGGAGGGATAGATTCCTGTCCCAGAGACTTCCCATGCTTTGGAACAAGATCCCAATCTACATTAGGCAGAGCTCCTCGCTAACACTCTTCAAAAGAAACCTTGACGAGTGGATGGGAAACAGAAAGTTTACCTTGGGGATCACTTCAGTGGCTCTGCTGGATAGAGGCACAGGGAACTAATCTAAGGGGGCAGCGAAAGCCAACACATTCTGACTAGGCTTATAAATGCCTTCAAGCAGATAGCCTAGTACCTACCTATGAACCATTGATTCCAAAAGATCAGTGCACCATTGTGGACATATTCTACCAAGCTATGGAATACAGAAAGTATCTTATTATTGCAATTAGCATGTTGGTGAGTGCAGCCTGCCAAAGACACCTCACTAGTCTTTCTATGACACAAACACAGTGCAGTAAGTGAATGGCAGAACTAATGAAACAATAAGCAGACAACAGACATGTAACTTTCTAAGCAAAGCATGCATTTTTATTACCCACTGGGGAATGTAAAACAGAATGTTCATAATAACTTCAAAATGTGCTTTAGAAGTCAGCAAAATAATATGTGCAGACATTTTTGATATGAAGGAAATGTAAGTGCAAGCGCATCAATATATCTAATGGACATGTATGTAAAAATGAAATGTGGAATGACTAAGATTTGCAGGGGTCTATATTATAAGCACAAAACCGCAGTTACGCGAATACAAAAATGTCAACACATATTGAGCGAATCACGAAAATGCCAAATGTCCTGAACCGCAAAATTCAAAATGTCGAATTGGCATAGTTGGCCCTTCTCCGGTATAGCTCCTTAAGGTAAGTGTGCAATAGTTATGGACCTTAGGGTTAGGGTGCAGGTTAAGGTCAGTGCATACATAGTAATATATGTAAACTTTAGTTTAGGGTTAGAAGTAGGGTTTTGTTAAGTGTATGTATGTGGATTATTTATTTTGGGTGGGTATAGTTACTTAACGTAAGTGTGCAATAGTTACGGACCTTAGGGTTAGGGTGCAGGTTAAGGTAAGTGCATACAAAGTAATATCTGTAAGCTGTAATTTAGGGTTAGAATTAGGGTTTTGTTAAGTGTATGTATGTGGATTATTTATTTTGTTTGGGTAGGCAGTATGTAGCGGGCGGTGGGGTTATCCAACTATGCCTATTCGACATTTTGAATTTCGCGGTTCAGAACATTCGGCATTTTTGCGGTTCACTCAATATGTGTCGACGTTTTCATATTCGTGCAACTGCGGTTTCGTGCTATAATATAGACCCAATTTGCAGACTCTGCAATGTAGCCCAGGACATAAAATCATGGATTACAAAGGCAATCTCAGTCCAGTGACACAATGATGGTACATTATCACATCCACACAGTAGGATCACATCCTGAGCAGGCAGGTGAGTGATACCCAATAATATTAGAACAACTAGCATTATAAATTTGTCAGTGATGCAGTTATCCTCTGTCATGGAAATACTCAGCAATCATACATCATGCAAATATTGTCATGTCAAGTCATGTGTCATAATATGCTTAATCACTACTGAGTGTGTATATACACTGTGTGTGTCTATGGCACAAACTTGCTAATGACGTTAAAAATATGTATGACAACAGTGTTGCCTGAATGCATATAGCATAGGATCATAGGTTCTTAGGTAGGTACCAGGCTATCGGCCCTGGGGCCTATATAAGCCTAGGCAAAAAGGTTCCCTGGTTTTCACCACCCAAGAAAATTATTTTCCTGTGCCTCTGTCAAGCAGTGCTGCAGAAGTGATCCCTGGGGTGAATTTTCTATTTCCCATCCAGTCGTCAATGTTTTTCTTAAAGAGGGCCAATGAGGAGCTTTGCTTGACATGAATGGGTAGTTTGTTCTAGAGTATGGGAAGTCTCTTGGACAGGAATCTATCCCTCCAGCATGTTCTGTTTATTGTGGAGACAAGGTTTAGGTCCCTGGACCATGTGGTTCAGAGAGACTGGGATTTCTTTAAGTGTAGCATGTCCAACAGCTCTGGGTTTGACATAGCTTTGTGTGTTAGGCAGAGATCGCCTCTGAGTAGGCGATATACGACGGAGTAGAGCTGGAGTTTTTTGAGACGGTCTGCATATGGCATCTGTTTGAGGCCAGTAATCCTCTTAGTGAGGTATTTCTGTGACCTTTCCAATTGTTGTAGGTGTCTTGTGAGATACATACCAAACGAGGCATTGTACTCTATAATGAGTCTGATGAGGGATGAGTAGAGAGGAATAATGACCTCCTTTTTTTAGAGGAGAACCCTTTTGTGATGAGGGGTGCCACGCAGAAGGATTTCCTGACTATTGTGGTGATGTGGTTATCAAAGGAGAGACTACTGTCCACCTGTGTCCTGAGGTCTCTTATCACACTTTCAGTGTTTAGTGAGCTACCACCTATATGGTAGTTCATGGGTACCGAGTTTTTCCCAAAGGGGATGACAATGCACTTCTTGGCATTGAGCTTGAGGCCATGACTTTGACACAAAGCATCTGTCTTTTTGAGGACCTTTTGCAGAATGTCTACATCATTAGGTGATGCTATTATGGTTCCCAGTTTGCAGTCATCTGCGAACTTTGTTAGTCTGTGTTGGCCTTCACTTCAGAGAAGTAGATGCTGAATAGGAGAGGACCCAGGACCGAACCCTGTGGTACTCCACTCGTCACTGGTCTGAAGTTGGACTTGGAGTCATCTACTTTTATTGTGTGGGTTCTGTCAGTGAGCCAGTTAGCCACCCATCTTCTGACATAGGGATTTATGCCCAGTTTAGTGAGTTTATCTATAATTCCAGATTGGGGGATGGTATTGAAAGCCTTGGCGAGGTCAAGATAGGCTGTGTGCACTACCTTACCCTCGTCTATGGCTCTAGTGACTGCTTCAAAGAAATCAATCAGGTTTAGTAGACATGATCTACCTTTTACAAACCCAAACTGCGTGGAGTCCAGGGTTTGGAGGTTACCTATGTCTTTGTTTATAAGCTCCAAAATGATATGTTCCATGGCCTTGCAGACCAGGCTCATCAGGCTAATGGAGCAGTAGTTTCCCGGGTCTGTGGTGGCACCCTCTTTGTGGAGTGGGATAACCATTGCTGTGTGCCATTCAGTAGGCACATAGCCTGAGGCGAGGCTATGATTGAACATGGTACTTAGGTGGGGTGCCAGTTTGTTCTGTAGTTCATGCAGTACGCAGCCTGGGATGTTGTCTGGTCCCATGGATGCTGTGTTCTTGTGTTTGGAGACTGCGGTCTTTACTTGTTCATCCATGATTACAGGGACTTTGCATTCTTCTGGTATTAAGATGGGCCCTTTGGAAGGTGAGAGGAGGGTAAAGTTAACACTGAACCTATCTGCCAGGATATTGGCAATATTGGTTGGTTCTGTATATTTAGTGCCATTGTCCTGTAGCTCAGAGCATATCTGAGTGTTGCCATTGAGATTCCTGACATAGCTGTAAAATGCTTTGTGGTTGTTTTTGTAATCAGTGGCGATTTTCTTTCATAACTGGCTTTGGAGGATTTTATGAGGGATCTCAGCTTCTTGCTGAGGCTGACAAGGGAGTTCCCCCAATCTTGTTTTTTTTACTCTTTTTTGCAACAGCTTTTTCCTTCTGTTGTAGAGTTTGTTTATGGCAAGAGACCACCAGATTGGCTTCCTTTTTTTGGAGGATAGTGTCTTGGTTCTGTTGGGGAATGGCATGATCCATGCACTTGTGTATGTGCTTATACAGTGCATTTGTGTAAGATTCAGCAGTCATCCATCTGCATGGTGTCGTGAAGTTTGCCCCTTCTGTATTAAGAAGCATGAAGTTGGCTTTGGAGTAGGTTTTGATGGTGGTTCCTTAATGGGGGTTGGGTTGGGATATGGATGTCTAGGGTGATTAGCTTGTGGTCGGATCTGACCTGTGAGGAGCTGACCTCTGGCATGGAACATCGGTTACCCATATTGGTAATGACCAGGTCCAGGATATTGCTGCCCTTGGTGGGGGTGTGGACAAGCTGATCCAAGGCATTGGAATTTATGAATTACAGAAAACATTGAGCGAATGAGTAGTTTTCCCAGTTGATGGTGGGGTAGTTGAAATCACCCATAATTAAGGTAATGGGTTGTACCTTAATATTTTTCAGTATCTTAAGAAATGAAGAGTGGGAATCCTGGGGCATGGTGTGGGATCTGTAACAAGCTACAAGCTGGATTGCAGTCTTGCCCAGTGTTAGTTGCACTTGGATAATTTTGGATGCATTATGTTGAGCAACTAGCCTAGAGGTGTGGATATCCTTAATGAATACGGACACACCTCCGCCTTTAGTGTTTCGGTCCACGTGAGGTGGCCAAAAGGTGTGGTATGAATTATAGCCTGGTAATGCATGGGTGCTCTTTGGAGCCTTGAACCAGGTCTCTGTCACTGCACAGATGTCAATGTTATCCATTTTAAGGAGTGCCTCTAGTGAGTGCATTTTTAGATTTAGACTTCTAGCATTGAGTAGCATTACCCTCAGGGTTTGCTTGCTTGTACCTGTTATGGTGGTGAATTTGTCATTAGAACCTTGCCTAAAAAGGCACTATAGGGGTGGCAAGAGCCTTAGCCAGTATGCAGAATCCCATGGGCAACAGGTGCAGGCCATCTCTGGCAAAGCATCGTGGTCTGTCGACCGTGTCATCCCAGGCAGACAGATACTGGATCCCCTTAGAATGACACCAGAAGCTTATCCAATTGTTGAAGTCAATCATTTTGTCCTTTTACTGTGGTATCCTTCTGGGAGATAGCAGGATGCTGCTCAGGGCTAGGGTCATACCTGCCTGGGCTACAAGATCTGAGAGCTCCTCCATGTCTCTTTTCCTGTAGTCCAGGGAGGTACATCTCAGGTAATTCACACCAACATGGGCAATGACAGAACCATATTTGTACTTGTTGTGGAGTGACCTGAGTGCATGCGTTATGTGGTGGATCCTGGCACCTGACAGGCAGCTGGCAGTAACTCTCTCTTTGTTAAGTCTGGTGAGTGGGACATCAGTGTGCCTGATTATAGAATCATCTATGACTAGTGTATTGGGTATGTTGTTTTGCCTTATGGGCTGAGGTTGAGTGGCACACTGATTTTGTGGGCTATGTGTCATTTGGGTAGTGTTGGGGTGGTGATTGTCTGCGTTTCAGCTTGGGAAGTCTCTGTTGCTTGGACAGTGTGGTGTGCTGCAGGTGTTAACCTTCTCCTCTTGACTATCTAGTCCAGTCTTGGCTGGAGAGAGCTTGGCTTCCAGGTTGGCTACATAAGTGCATATCTCACATGTTGTAGTGTTGGGTGGTAGGAGGAGAGGGTTGTCAGTCAGTGTACATGAGGCAATTGCAACATTGCCCCAAAATGCCCAGATTCATTATGTGGACAGGAGAAAACACGGGGAGCTGACCCATAGACATGCCTGGATAGGTGCTTATTAATTTAAGTACTAAGAACCATTTTCCTCTTGAAAAGTGAGGAAAGTCAAGTGCTGTAGTAATTTGCAGTTTATTTAGTGCTTACAACGAGTTCTGAGCAAGTATTGAGCACAAGGAAACAGTTTTGAGTGCTGAAACTAAAAAAAACTGGCTATTTCTAGCTTAAACTAGCTAGTTTTAGCACCAATCCCAAGAAGAGAAGCAGGCCATGCCTGTTTGGTGATCCACAGTCTTGTCCCAGATGATGAAAGGGTCTGCAGGCTTGTAGCTTTTTTTCTGGTAGATGCATCGAATAGCAACCAGACCAATCAGGTATGTTTAAGCACAGGCACTCACTCTCCAACCAGAATGAGTCAGGAATCAATGCACTCTGCTCCTACTTTCACCAGGATAAGAATATAAGCACAGATTCTAAGCTATCACCTATAAAGCAGTTATTAAGCTTTCTGGTGATCTGCAGTCTCCAGGAAATAATGTAACTGCACTCCTTCTCTCACCAGGAGAAAACAGAAGCACTAATCCCAAGATGACTACTGAGATGCGGAATGTGGGCTCTACAATAACTGGTGGTCTTGCAACAGATGCTTAAAGATAAGATGAAAAAAAAAGGTTTATCCTAAACACTGCAGTGTGCACTAGAGGAGTTAAATGTGAAAGTAGGTAACTTAAGTTTTACCTGTCTAAAAGTTAAGTTTTTGTGGAGAGCCACTATTTTTAAAACAGCAAGATAGATTGAAAGGGGGTGATCACTTTTGCATTCTGGTACTATGGAATACAGTAGGATGACCAATAAATTTAAATAGTTGAAGGGGAGTGATTTCACAAAGTGATAATTTTGTGCTTACTCACACCATCCAGTAAAAGCAGAGAAAATGAGATATATGGTCAAATTAAACATAAGGGGTAGGCAGGTGAGAGGGTGGGAAAAATTTCTGTCTGACTTACAAGAGACAGAGCTGTGGTCTCTTTTCAAGTTTTAGTATGCAGTTAAAAGCAGAATACAAGTAAAACACAGTGTAATGAAAACATCACACTGCTTGGATGTATAAGACATACACATGAATATATGTACAACAAAACACTTAAGTCACGAACAAGGGCAATGGGTAAGGTGAGGACGCTGAGTTTGTCATCTTGTATGGTATGATATGGGTGATATCCATGGATCAGCATTTACACATATGGCTCATGAAGGTGTCAACCTTATATCCATAACACAATGAGCAACAGTAGCATATCAGTCCTAGGTAATGATGAATCAATAGTATGCATATCATAGTTGCAGTAAATGTATGTAAAAGTCATGCAGGCACAATTCAAAACACACCAGGAGCCAATATGTGTGGTACTAAAGTCCTGCCCATTTTGGAAAACCGTCAGTAAGGAGATTCATGGGTGTAATTGGAATGTCACATGTATGTGTGACAGTGACAAGGTTGTCATATGCATCACACATGTTTACACTGCTGATGGAGGGCATATGTAAATGTGTTGATTGTAAACCTTCAACCATAGTAATTAGGATCACTGAGGAGAACCACTTCACGAACTGGAGTACCATCTGCATGTGCCATACTGCTGAATGGCAAATGATCAACATAGCACTGTATGGGATATGTTAGGGAATGATATAAAAAGCACAGCTGCAAATGTACATGTGCACCAGGTGAGTCTGACTCAGGAGTGATCAGGACTGACACAGATATACATGATCATGTCTGATACACATTGTGTGTAAGTGACAAAGCAGGCATGTTTGATGAAAATCTTCATGTTTAGAATGTGTCCAGCTGCAATAATTCCAGACAGACATGAGCAGTGGAACTCAGTGGATGCACATGCATGATGCATGTAAGGAGACATATCGTGATGTGATGCCATTGGGCAACCCATCACAACTGGCCAAAAAACTGTATGTGGCAAAGCAATATATGTTATCAGGATGTATATGTGATCCAATATAAATACTGAATGAAATAGATGGAGAGTGACATTTTTATTATTTGCATCAACAAGGCCATAGTTGGATAGGTTTTCATGAGAGTGGACAGAATTTTATGGGGTATTATGCCATGTGAAAACATTGGTAGTACAAACGTTGAACTGCTGGACCCTGTATGCATATTATTTAGACATTAATGCCATTGTCTGTGTTAATGATTCATACAAGTAACCCTCTCACATGCCTGAAAGCAATTCATAAATGGCATGGTAAATAATATCATCTGGGACATTAACACATATGGCTATACAACTTCTCATGAACCATATGCAGGACACACAGGAATAGCAGATAACCTAAATACAGTATACATAGCTATGTAAAGCATTGCCATCACTGTGTCACTCTTGAATAATGGTAGCCACAATCACAGTGACTGTGTTGCAGTGCTGTTACATAGGTATTATTTCATATAATGTGCTATACTGCACAAAGATTTTGCAAGGTACATGGAGTACTAATATCTTCTGTGCTTTGTCACAATTAGCACAGGGCAGTTATATTATAAGTAATATGTTACAGAGGGCAGATAGACCAAGCAAGTCATGAGGCAAATGGGGGCACATCCTATGGATATCCTTTCTACTGCTGCAATGTTAGCATGATGTACATATGTAAGTTATATACATGAAGAATGTAAATACATGACTTATGTATGTATATATATATATATATATATATATATATATATATATATATATATATATATATATATATATATATGCAGGAGCCTCAAACAGATTTAAGATGCACAAAGGCAATATTTATGTACTACAGGAACCTACCTTACAGGGCCAATCTTCCCTGGCATGGGCAACAACAGCCAGATACATGGTTCAAACCATCTCACCAAAGACGTCCTACATTGATATGCATCTACTTCCAAAAGACATAATGAACTACCTATCACATCTCTTCATGGAAGTGGTCATTCAGCATGACTGGTCCAGCCAGAACAATGGAGTGCACTGCAGGTAGTATTAGTGGTACAGGGGTACTGGCTTCTGTTTCATCTCAGTCTCAGCAATCCTTAGTGGTTGTCTTCAATTTCATTAGCACTGAATGGGTGGGATCTTATCTTGAGGTTCATTTGTATGATATGATGTCAAAAAATAACCTCAGAGATTTGTATATTACAAATATGTTACATTGTACAATCTGGCACACTGTTCCTATACATTTAATGACTGTATAGTGTGCTGTAATACTTTACACTTTATGCTTCTCTGTTATTGTTAATCAGCTGTAAATAGCTCTATGCAGAAGTACTTATGCTGAATGCAGTTGTTGTTACATGTGTACATAACCATGGACTGCATAACAACATATATATCAAATGCATCCAAATAGTGAGATATCTTACAAATGACATCAGTAATTGATTTTGGAATGTTGTGTGGACAATATATATATGCATAAAATGATGGTAAATGTCACACATTCTGTATGAAAAACAGAATTATGTGCAACATGGTAATACCCATAAAACATATGGGAAACATAGCATATATGAAAGATTTGCTGTCCACATGGAAAAACATTATGTATACATGAAACATGTGTGAAGACTCAGTCCCAGAAATACCTGCATATACATTTAAATACAGGCCATATCAACTATCACCAAGAACAAATTCATGTTGCAACAATATCAAAAGTGAATGGCATATGTTCAAGGAAGCAAGATGCTGCATTAATATAAACTGTGTCCTAACAAGAAATGGTCTCATGACTGTCCTGCAACATCATGGCAGTAGGATGACTTTTATGCAATATAATTGTGGTATGCCCTGCAGCTATGTATAAATGTTGCCTGCATGTCAATGGCTGAGCACACCGCACAATGTATTGTAGGGTACATAAAAGTGCCAATAACAACACCATATGCATGATATTCAACTAGTATTTGTCAAGGGATTTCAGCATGGTCTATTCTAATAACATGACTGTGTATGACAGCCTCAATGCAGGACAGTCTCAATGCACAAATGGATTACCTTATGACAATGTTGGCAGTATGACTGATGATGTTACTGCAGAACAGCCAAATAAACAAGGTGTGAATCCATGCTGCCAACATTGTCATAAGGTGATCCATTTGTGCACATGGATAGCTACATATTAACAGATTAGACCATATACACATGAAATGGTTGTCCTGCATTGAGGCCATGATGGGGTACACTGAGGGCATTTACATGCCCCAAATATATATATTTATACAAACATACACCAGAGCTATGCTAGCTATGATACTAAGCACATAATGGTAATGTCTCTTTCACATGTGCAAGTCATGATGTCATCTGGCACACATGTGCATAGGTTTGCAGACATACTAATCAGTGTAATATATGGGATATTTGTCATGCCTTCACTGCACTGACCAAACTATTGTACATACAGCAATGTAATAACACCTACACAGCACACCAATGAACCAAGAACTTCCCATACAATAATGACATACTTTATAAATTTATGAATATATGCACTGTGGGTAATATACATGCATCCATATTCAAATAAACACATTGGCACATACTAATATCTGCATACTTCTACAATTCATGCTGTGCTATAAATAATTACACATCTTACATGCATTATATGTAAAAGTACTCCATGGGCATCATTTTGGTTTGTAGTCTCCCCTTTTCAGATAGCTATTTTCACCCCACCCAGTCACACCTATTACTCTGTTGTAGGTACCCACCATCCTAAATACCAAAGGCACAGCAGAGATGAATACCATGGACACATGACATGGTGGCACTCATTTGCCGAGTTAAAAAAACTATAGGGAGCTGCTGCTACAGGTACTACTTAATACAGCAATGTAATAACACCTACACAGCACACCAATGAACCAAGAACTTCCCATACATATACTACAAGACAGCTTATAACACTACACACTAAAAATATACAAATTATAGCAACTATCTTCTGATATAAATTTGTGCAGAATAACATGGTTATGATGGCAGGACTGACTGACATAAGGGGGAAATCAGAGCAGCCAATATCAAAAGTGCTAATTGTTAAACATATGAAAGCAGTATTAGCAGTTACAAAACAACTTTTCCCATGCAATGACATAAAATTATTGCAAATATAGTATTGCATTATGGGAATGTGCATATATATATATATATATATATATATATATATATATATATATATATATATATATATAATAAAATTGTTTAATAGTATTAAACAATTTTGGATTTTATGCTTCTACATTTGGTGTTTTTCGCTTTCTTTGTGTTTTTTTTTTTTTTATTTCCTTTTCTATTCTGCCAGTTTGGGCACCAAGATCCCTCACCATGATGTTCTCCACCAGTCCTGTCAGCTCTTGATGGGTAACAAAATCACTGCCCCTAGTACTATTCCTTCTGAGTACCACTGCACCAACAGTTGGGGTACAGCTACTTGATAAACTTGGAACAGGTAGTGCAGGAGTTGTGCAGGTGAAGCTGACAGGTTGTGACCCAGATGTTCTGGGTGTCTGTTCTGCCTGCAGTGGTGCCGTCATAGCTACCTGTGGAAGTATGGTGGGATGAACCCCAGTGATCCGTCTAGCTCCATATGATGATGGCCATTTGTGTTGCAGCAGCAATGTTTTAACAAAGAAAATAAAAAAGAGATATGGGTTTAGGGCGAAAAAATATAGATAATGACATCAATGCCATGTCAGATTAATATTTCAGTATATAAGCAAAAATAACACATAACTATCTTAACCTTTCCCACATCCAGATATGATGTGACGGCATTAATGTGTCATAAAATACATCAGTATTGTAGATCAGCATGTATGTTGTACCTAGTCAGCCAATGTAGCTAGATAGCATGTCCTTATAAGTTATTGAGCACGTGCGAGATCAGTGCCATTTTGTATAGTCATTCAGTGTGAGTGCTAGCTTGAATGGAGATGCATGTGTGAGTGTGCTAGAAGTAATGAGTCAGTCAGTAAGCATATGAAGCTTGATGTATATGTTCCAGTTACAGCTTCTGATGTGTTTATGTACAGTAAATGACTTGAACCCATCTCGTGCCTTAGTGTCTCGTTTGAATACATGAGATATGCGACATGGTGTCATAAGGGTGTCATGGGATAAAAATCGTAACCATAACACCCTTTCCTCTGCACTTTTTCTAGACCTATCCAAGGCTTTTGACATGGTCAACCACAAGATACTATTACAAATTCTTCAGTCTTTGTCTCTGGAATCCCAACCTATTAACTGGTTTAAGTCCTACTTAAATAATAGACACCAAGCAGTAGTCTGGAACTCCATTCTATCTTCCCAACTACCTGTCAACATTGGTGTCCCCCAAGGGTCCATACTGGGTCCCCTCCTCTTTTCTTTATTTATCAATGACCTCCACCAAGTAGTTCCCCTAGCCACATGCATACAATACGCAGACGATTCTACATTAATTTGCTCAGCCACATCTGTATCACATCTTCACTCCCTCACACAACATATATTTAATTCTGTAGAAGAATGGTTCTCTCAACGCTGTCTACTACTTAACCCAAAAAAAAAACTATACTGCTCCTCTTCACACCTTCCAGTAAATCTCCCCACATAGACTTTACTATAACATCCAAAAATGGCACACCTATATCACAAGATCCTACAACCAAACTACAAGGCATTACCATTGACAATAACCTTAACTTTGACACCCATATAAACAACACAGTGAAAACGATTAACAAAAAAATAGGCTCTCTTTACAGAATCAAACCTTTCCTCACTCCAGAATCTAGAAAAACTATAGCCCACTCGCACCTTATCACACCACTTCTCTATGCCTCTCCCATATTTACTAACTTATCAAAAAAGAATATTTTGAAATTAGAAAACTCCTACCACAACATAGCCAAATTTGCCACATTCAACCCTTTTAGAACCCACCACTGTATTAATCTAAAACAACTAGGCTGGCTAGAACTTCAGCAGCAATTAAAAATTAATCAACTAGGCATTGCCCATCAAATTCTTCATCAACCTGACACACCTATACTATCTACTCTTATTTACCCCTATCATAACCTACAGTCCCTAAGGTCTGCACACAGACTTCATGTAAATATTGCAAAGCAAACAACAAGGCTGGTGATTCCCTATTCTCTAACACTGTTGGAAAAGATTGGAACAGACTTCCCTATGAACTTTAAAGTATTCCCTCAAAATCTCTCTTTTAAAAGAAACTCAAGCTCTACCTTAAAACAAAAATGGATGTGCCCCTGTACTAATCCTGACTAACCTTTATTTCTTGACCCCTGACAAAATTCCACATCCTTAGAACCCTAAATTCACTTCATTTTTGCATCCACTGATCTATATATCCTTCCTACTATCTATCAAAAAAAAAAAAAAACCTGCCTCCTCTTCTTACTTTCCTGCATCCTCATTCACTGTACATAATAATAGCATTATATGTAAGTCACATATAACAATAATTTGTTGTTGATTTTTCTAAGTACTGCATTTTAATATTTCATAACTATGTCTCCAGTCTTAATGTTTTTATATGAATATTACATATGTATTTCTTTACGTAATTGTATTTTATTTTCATTTTTTTTAATGTTGGAGCTTATCTCCCCGTGCCTCTACTGAAAATGGACATATATCCAGCTAGACTAGCCCGGTCAACAAATGTAAAATAAAATAAAATAAATAAAATAAAATAAATAAATAAATAAATAAGTGGGATCTGACGTTGAAGCAGCTCACAAGCAATAAGGCACACAGTTAGAAGTGGAGTAAAATACAGGAGTGAACTTACAAGCAGGTCAGTGGTTATTCAAAGGTACTTAAACTCATTTTAAATGATTTTCAGTCCGCAAATATGTGGCATAGCATTCAAATTGTTCAAAATAATTACTGACATTCAAAATGTCTGAAACAGAGACATAATGATTAAAGTATTTGAAATAATCTCTGAAGTGTTTAAAATGTTCAAAAAGGCTATCACATCCAAATTTTCCGCAATGTATGACTTTTTTGCAGTAACTAAGATTTTTCAAAGTGTCCGAAGTGCCCAGAGTGTTTGAGGTATTCACAGTGTTAAAATAAAGCATTTTCAGTGGCACTGTTGAGCATTTGAGCAAAATTACAGGTACTAAGTCTATACTTATGTTTAAAAGAATTTTTGTTGTTATGGCAGAGGGATTTCATAGCCTTGAACCGCTAGTGTTTGATAATAATATTGCAGAGAATTAGTGAGTGAGCAAGCATATGATATTTTCATACAGGCTGCATTTTCTGATAAAGACACGTGTACAAGAGCATCTTCTCAATTTAGCTGGCTCATAAGCCATTGAGCGAGAACGTTCATTTGTGTATGCACCTGCTATGTATGCAGGGGGAGGGGGAGAATCACCATATTGTGACACAGGCTGAAACATGAGAAGACCCTGAGTGCTTAAAATATAAATTTAGAGAAATGTGTAACCCTCAAATGAATATTACTAAGGAAAGGCACAAATGTTACACCAGAAATCAAAAGCCTGGTGAAGCTGTTGCAGCATACATTGCCAGCTTAAGAAATAAAGCTAAAACATATAGATTTGGTGATCTAAGAGATGAGTTGATAAAAGATCGTCTTGCATGTGATGTTAATACTGATGCAGTGAGAAAGATTTTGTTTTGAGATAGTAAATTAACATTAAGCAAAGCCGTTGAGATTTGTAAAATACATGAGATTACAGAAAAACATACAAATATGCTTACAAATGAGAAAAGCATGTTTGCAGTATCTGCTAGTGTGAATGTTGATAGCGTGCAACAGAAAGTTAGGATGAAAAAGAAATATAAACTGAAGGGCAGTGCCACACCCAACCTCATTGTTAACTGTTGCAATTGTGGAGGCAGTCATGAACATAAATGGGAAAAGTGTTTAGCAATTGGTCAGCAATGTCACAAATGTAAAAAGTGGAATAATTTCAAAAGGCTTTCCAAGTCTAAAGTGTCGTAGACTTACGTTAAAAGAAAGTATCCGAAGAAGAACGTAGATCAGATAGAGAATGTAGCAAACTCCGAGAGCTGTGAGCAAGCTTTCTATGTTGATTGGATGGTGTCTGTGATCAAGGAAACAGTTTATACAGTAGATTATCAGTTGTCAGCAAAGACTGAAATATTTTGTACTTTACAAATTAATAGGAAATCTGTAGAGCTTAAAGTAAACACTGGGTCGAAGTACAATGTTATATCAGCACAAATGTTTGTCAAATTAAAAGATGGTGAGAAACTTGATTCAGCTAAGTGTGCAAAACTAGTGGATTATGGTGGTGAAGAGATTCAGACTGATGACACAGGAGTTCTTTCATGCCATTCTGCTGGAAACAGCTATGACTTGTAGTTTTACATAGTTAAGAAGACACATATAGTGTCGGTATTTGTGTGGAAAATAAACTACATTTTCTATGGTTTTGGCTGGTCCTGAATGTTTTTGGCAGTGGTTGCTGTGGTAGCTGTTTTTATCGTAGACTAGAACAACTCTTCCAATCAATAAACAATTGTTAATACCAAATACAAAGAACAATAGAGTGGTCAAGGCTTAACTTTCGAGAAAACATCACTAAAGTTGCACTACAATAAGACCAGTAAATCCCTTAGACCATTACTACAAGGAAAAGTTGTGAGAATGCAAACATCTAAAGGATACGATCAAGTATGAATCATGAAGAATTGAGACCTTACGTCATACAGTGGTAGGAATGGATTTCAGAAGGAATCAAAGACATAGGTTTATAGAGTAGTACTAGGCTAACTGTACTTGTGGGCCATTTTAAGCCTAGCCAATTTCCCCATAGGAGAATCAAAATCTGCATCTTGTGTCTGTAATGTAAACACCTTAACGGCTATGCCAACCTCCCTCCTGTTCCATGTGTTACCTGTCTCCAAACACTGACACAGCAAATTGCCTGTGCCGATGACTCTAATTCCCAGAGTAACTCTACACCTGATTGAATCCAAAAGGACAGTGTGCTTTCTTCAAATTATTTTGATGGTAATCCCTGATGTTCCAGTTTTGAAAGAATCCCCAGATACTGTCCCTGTTGCTAAACCCAGTCAGAATTTTTACGTTACCTGATCAGGTAGAATTTCCAGACCAAATCCAAAATACACAGCAACTTGGACTTGAACTCAGTTTTGTTTGTTAAAATGTTGATATATTGTCTAGCTCTTAAAATGTCTTTGTTGTCCTATTTTGCATGTTGAACAAAATTAAAGAGAGAGGATGGAGATCAGTGTTGTTGATGCTGTTGCTGTACCTAGTCAGCCACTGTAGCTAGATATCACATGCATATAAGTTACTGGGTCCGTGCAAGATCAGTGTAATTTTGTATAGTCATTAAGTGTGAATGCTAGCTTGAATGCAGAAGCATGTGTGAGTGTGTTAGAAGTAATAAGTCAATCAGTAAGCATATGAAGTTTGATGTATATGTTCCAGTTACAGCTTCTGATGTGTTTATGTACAATAAACAACTTGACTTGAACCCATCTCGTGCCTCTTGAATACATGAGACATGCAGCAAATATCACTGATAGTATAAATAGTATGGAAATAGTTGACTATGATGTATTGGATTTATGCATTCCAAGTAAATACATCCAGTTACACAAATGACATTTTTTAACTTTATTTAATATTACAGTAAATAATTGTACTTACAATTCTGCAATAAAACCTAATTGATGCTGCTGGTAATTGAACCTATACACCCCTAGTTTGATTTACTTATTGCCTAATAACAATGGTCAACAGCTATAGAAGCAGGCATATATGCATGATATAAAGGTTAGGTATGCCTACTGAAGCTCATATGGACTGATGCCCTAAGATTAACTATATTCAAGTGGTACAATGATCTTGCTTGCATTTGTACTTGATCCATACTTAACCTGTGTCTGTCTATGGTAATCTTGTTTTTCCTGATGTTCCTCTCTATTCTGGGTGATCTCTTTAGCAGCTGTACAGAACAGAAAACAGAAAAAAATAGAAACATAATGAATAAATGTATTTCCTGGCCAATCCATAGTATATAATTAACTGCTGATGGGTAACTACACTTATGCAACTCATAGGTGTTTTCAGTCCTAAATCCTGCTTCCCATCAACTTAGGAGATCCTGCTTCCTCCTCTTTATATCACTATAATGATGATAACATTGTTCCCCAGTGTGTGGAATGCCAGTTGCACTGAAGATAGCCTTGGCCAAGCCATTCCAAGCCTCAACCTTTTACTGAGACACAGTATAGTCCTCCTGCAAAAACCTATGAGGTGTAGCACTTTACTAAGAGTGCCACAAAGATTCTGAACTCCTCAACACCAAACTGTTGGGCTCTAAATGGAGCAGCACTCTCACTTTCACCTGTCATGTTTTCTAAAGGACACCTAGAACTATGTATCTAAATTGCATTACTGTCCTGATTACTACTTGGGAGATATGGATAATAAATCCAGAATATATTATAAATATTTTCACTTTCATCGCATTACTTATTTACTGTTCACACACTCTAGTAAATATTTCTCACATCACACATAAGAAAGTTTGGTATTACTACTAAGAATAGTTCAGTTTCCAAAGAGAAAAGATTTGTGTCACTATATAGTACCTTGAATTTATCAAAAGCTGGAATAAAACCTTCCATTATTATTGCTGTCACACATGTAACTGTATTAACATACTGAGCCACAGAGAAACTACACAACAGCTCTCTTTGTGCAGCTCAGTACTAAGCGTTATTCTCAGTACACATATGAAAGTGTTGTTTCAATGACATATGATCAGTGATATGCTTAACAACAATTCACAGAGTACAGGTAGCATATTTAGCATTCATTAGACAGAGGTGGATTGTTCAATTCATAATAAAAAAAAATATCTCACACTACTTTTTGTGACCGCACTCTGTAAAACTACCTATAGTCAGGATTTGAACCCAACATTTTCTCTGTTTTTTCTCCAAACTTAATGTGTTTATACTTTGAAATGCAGCGAAAGATAATTGAGAGGTGTACTTTCTTCACTCAGTACTGTCCAGAGTCCTGACATTTGTACATCAGAACCAGTCTTATTTGCCTTTCTGATGGCATTCTAGATTAACTTCTGAGTCTTTGCTTTGGGAAAGTGAATTGTCATTTACTGCTCTTGACCACTGACAGTGGTGCAATGTCAAGCTGCTTTGTGCAAAGGATGAAGCCAAAAATGGAAGTGTATATGTATGAGATGATGTCTTAACTCTATGCTTTTATATGATCCTTAAGGATCCCTGTTTTCATACAGATATCACCCTCTCAAGATTTGAACCTTAACACTAGAGCATTAAAATGAAACATGAGAAAGATTAACAGTATGTGCCACATAGAGAAGGGGCTTATGAGGCAAAGAGGCAGAGAAAGTGGAGCACATTTACTCATGATTTGACAATTTAACACTTTATTTTTATGGAGCAATATATTCATGTGATCAGGTTGTCCGTTATCATTTCACATTTGATATCTGCATACTTTACATATTTGTAACAGTTAACCTAACAAATCATGTCACAGGAATGAGAAATGTATGCAATACAAGAGTGTGTTCTTTCCTTTCTTTTGTGAGCAGTATCTTTTGTTAAATTTGTAAAGTAATGACATTATACTTTGTATGTATTTAGATAAATCTTGTCTGCATGTTTCTTCCTCATGTACTTCACATAAATTAGACACACTTTGTACTTGCAAGCACATTTACTTACGCATATATTCAGAAATGTGTTATAATGTTTTTTCTTCTAAGTCAAAGTAATCTCATATTTCTTTTGTAAGTTTATTCTCCTTGACACACCCTCTGCAAGTGTACATCAAAATAGCAGGAATGTTAAACAGTCAATTATTTGTGCACTTCTGATAATTAGTCATACTTTTAAGCCCTTCTCATTACTTGTTCTTGTACTGCAAGTGCATATGGATGGCATCATGTAGACCCTCACCCCATGTTTACCCATGCAACACTGCATGTAGATTGTGGGATTCATGAATGAAAATGAGTTGACACTTAATTTACATATTCACAGTGTCTGGAGGGGGTTATGCTGCATAATATAATCACAGCCTGAGGATAAGGCACTTGTTGGGGAATTAGAATTCACCAACTTCAGATACTGCTGTTTGACTACTTCAGTTCCATTATTTTTTGGGGACTTTCATAGAAATCCTGTCAAGGTATGTGATGCTTCTTTACAAATAATTTATTTAAACACTTGTGATGGCTTATATTTCAAATAAAATTGTGTGATGTCTGAAGTTTGTCCGTTTGTGTTGTTATAGAAGATAAAACAATTTTTATATGAATTATCCTTAACTAATGTTGCATGTCTTTATAGGAACATCTCTCTGAGGATATGTTTACATGTAGCAACATTTTTATATAACTGTATTAATGTGAAGGTTACATTTTAGACCAACAACTGTGTTTTGCCTGACATCAACAGTGCGTATTCCTAATGTTAACAGTTTTCATTTCCTGCACTTGATTCATTGTTACTGCTGCTAGCTATTAAGAGGTTTGACATTTTTCAGCCTTACCAGTTTTGTCATAGCGTTTTTTTTTTGGGGGGGGGGTATTATACTTATGAATTATGTCCATGTATTCATATAGAGCATAAACTAGCAGTACAACTCCTGGCAGAGGGCAACTTTAACTTGTTACACATATTACTGATATTTGTTACACATATTACTCATGAGTCATGGCTGACACTCCTGTACAGATAGGGTTCATATTACGTTATCAAAAGATAATGCAATCAAATGATCAAAACTTCGAAATGGCAACATTTTGAAGCTTGTATTATGGGGGGCTGTGCCCCCCCCACATCCCTCGCTAAATATATATTCCAACTCCGAGATTGCACTACAGTGAGGAAAGGGCAAATATTCCAATCCTCACTGCACTGCAATCCCACAATGCGATCTTCAAAATGCTGCCATTTCAAAGTTTTGATCGTTCAATTACATTATCTTTCGATAATGTAACAGAAACCCATACAGATGAGCCATGTTTATCTTACTGATGTACAATACTTGCATATAACGGTAACCATTCCTATCTCGTCTTTACAGGTTCATCACTTACCTTGGCTAATGCCGATGCTACAAATTGTGTCTTCTGTGGCTGACTCTCTCTGATGTTCAAAGAATACAACCATTGCATGGGTAGTAAGTAAAGGTTGCTAATTTTGCATGAATCAGTGTTATTGTTTGTATGAGCTTAGTTTCTTAGGTTTTCACTTATTTATTGAGCGTGTGTTTGTGTGTGTGTGTGTGTGTGTGTGTGTGTGTGTGTGTGTGTGTGTGTGTGTGTGTGTGCGCGCGCGCACTATCCTCTACCTCTTAGGGCCATATCATACTGTGCACACCTACATCTGCCAGGACAATCCACATCTGTTAGTTCTTTTTGAAACTCCTCATCTGTGTCTGCTGGCCCTGCCTGTGGTGCTGGGAACTGTCGTCCTTGGCCTTGTTGTCCTTTTTGCAACTGTTTCCTGACAATTATATTGTATGACATGTCACAGACTGTAAGCATTTTGGCCAAGGTGGCTGGGTTATACTGCAGGGCACCACCAGAAGTGTTTAGATATCAGAACCTTGATTTGAGTGAGCCAAATACACATTCTATAATATCCTGGGTTGAGTGTGGGCATCATTGTATCCTTGCTCACTGGGAGTGTGTGGGTTTCTCATGGGTGTCATAATCCAAGAATGTAGTACACAACCTCTATCCCCTACAAGCTGCCCTTGTGGATAGAACACCTAGCAGACCTTATATACAGTTCACTGGTGTGCCATATGTGAGTCATGATAACTGCCAGGGTTACCTGCACACATATTGTAGATGATCCCTTGGGGGTTATATACTATCTGACAGCTGACAGAGCAGCATCCTTTGCTGTTGATGTGTCTCCTTCCCCTGTTCCCCAGGTGGGGCTTTTATTCTGATGTGTGTGCAGTTTATGGCCTTCAGAATCTCAGGGATGTGTGTTAAGGCATAGACATTTTCCATGGTTTCTCCTCTGGGGAACAATAAACCAGATATGATCCCTTACATGTTGTAGCATTGCATTTTGAAACTGATGTAATATTCTAGAGGCTGAGGGTTGTGCACTTGATACATTGTTGCTGCTGCTAGCTATTAAGAGACATGGAAGAGCTCTCGGATCATGTGGCCCAGGCAGGTATGACCCTAGCCCTGAGTAGCATCCTGCCTTCACCCAGAATGATACCATAGTATAAGGACAAAATGATTGACTTCAACAATTGGCTAAGCTTCTGGTGTCATTCAAAGGGGATCCAGTATCTGTCTGCCTGGGATGACATGATTGACAAACCATGATGCTTTGCCAGAGATGGTCTACACCTGTCACCCCTGGAATTCAGGTTACTGGCTAAAGCTCTTGCCACCCCTATAGTGCCTTTTTTAGGCAAGGTTCAAAGGACAAAACCACCACAGTAACAGACATAAGCATGCAAAATCTGAAGTTAATGCTACTCAATGCTAGAAGTCTAAACCTTAAAATGAACTCTCTCAAGGCATTCCTAAAAATGGAGAACATCGATATCTGTGCAGTAACTGAGACTTAGTTCAAGGCTCCAGAGAGCAACCCTGCAATACCAGGCTACAACTCTTAATAGACTTTTCAGCCACCAAACCAAGACTGAAACACTAAAGGTGGAGGAGTGGCCATATTCACCAAGAATATTCACACCTCCAGGCTAGTTGCCCAACACAAGGCATCTGAAATTCTCCAGGTGCAACTAACAGTAGGTAAGACTGCAATCCAAATTGTAGCTTGCTACAGATCCCCCACCATGCCCCAGGATTCTCACTACACCTTTCTAAACATACTGGAAAATATTAAGATACAACCAAACATGCTAATACTGAGTGATTTCAACTACCCTGCCATTAACTGGGAAAACTACTCGGGTACCAACAACTTTTCCCAACGGTTCTTGGAATTCATAAATTCCAATGCCCTGGATCAACTAATCCATTGTCCCACCAGGGGCTCCAATATCCCAGACCTGGTCATTACCAACATGGGAGATAGATGCTCCACACCAGTGGTCACCCCCTCACTGGTCAGGTCTGACCATAAGCAAATCACTCTTGACATCCACATCCCACCCCCACCCTCCAGTAAGGAAACCTCTGTAAAAAACTTCTCCCAAGCCAACTTCATGCTACTCAAGTCAGAAGTGACAAACTTCATGACACCCATGCAGACAAGAGCTGAAAGTTCGACTGCTGAATCCTACACTAAGGCACTGTACGAGCACATCCACTCGTGCATGAATTGTGCCATCTTAAATAGAACCAGGATGCTGTCCTCCAAAAGAGGAAGCCAATCTGTTGGTCCCCTGCCAACAGAAGAAAGAAACTGTTGCAGAAAGAAGAAAATCCCAAGATGCAAAAAACTCTCTTACCAGTCTCAGTAAGAAGCTGAGATCCCTCATAAAATCCTCAAAAGCTAGTTACGAAAATAAAATTGCCAAAGATTCCAAAGACAACCACAAGGCATTCTATGCAAAAAACTCTCTTACCAGCCTCAGTAAGAAGCTGAGATCCCTCATAAAATCCTCCAAAGCTTGTTACGAAAATAAAATTGCCAAAGATTCCAAAGACAACCACAAGGCATTCTATAGTCATGTCAAGAATCTAAATGGCAACGCTCAGATATGCTCTGAGCTACAACAAAATGGCATTAGATATACTGATCCCAAGGATATTGCCAATATCCTGGCAGATCGATTTAGTGCCAACTTCACCCCCTTAAGGGCCCATCTCAATACCAAAAGATTGCCAAATTCCAGTAATCATGGTCACACAGGCAGAAACCGCACTCTCCAAAGCTAAAAATACAGCATCCATGGGACCAGATGACATTCCAGGCTGTGTACTACATGAACTACAAAATGAACTGGCACCTCACTTAAGTGTCATGTTTAATCATAGCATCACCTTAGGCTTCATGCCCACTGAGTGGCGTACAGCTACAGTTATCCCACTCCACAAGGGGGGATCCACCTTGGATCCTGGGAACTACTGCCCCATTGGTCTGATGAGCCTGATCTGCAAGGGCATGGAATGCATTATCATGGAACCTATAAACAAAGACATCGGCAACCTTCAAACACTGGACCCCACCCAGTTTGGGTTCATAAAGGGCTGATCTTGTCTCCTGAACCTGATTGACTTCTTCAAATCAATCTCCAGAGCTGTAGACGAGGGTAAGGTGGTCCACACAGCCTATTTGGACCTTGCCAAGGCCTTCAACACCATCCTCCAGTCTGGAATCATAGATAAACTTAATAAGCTGGGCATAAATCCCAATGTCACTTGATGAGTTGCCAACTGGCTTACTGACAGAAACCAGACTGTAAAAGTAGCAGACTCCAAATTCAGCTCCAGACAAGTGACAAGTGAAGTACCTCAGGGTTCAGTCCTGGGACCACTTTTGTTTGGCATCTACTTCTCTGAAGTACAGGCCAATACTAAGGGACTCTGGCTAACAAAGTTTGCAGATGACTGCAAACTGGGAGCCATTATTGAATCCACAAATTATGTGGATATTCGACAAAAGGGCCTTACAGAAACAGATGCTTGGCGCCAGTGCCATGGGCTCAAGCTTAATGCCAAGAAATGTATAGTTTGGGAAAAACCATGTACCCATGAATTACCACATAAGTGGCAGTACACTAAGCACCGAAAGTGTAATGAGAGACTTAGGGACACAGGTGGACAGTGGTCTCACCTTCGATAACCACAGTGCCACAACAGTCAGGAAATCCTTCTATGTGGCACACCTCATCGCTAAGGGCTTTTCTTCCATAAAAAAAGAGGTCATTGTCCCACTGTACGCATCTCTCATTAGACCCATTATAGAGTACAACACCTTGTTTGGTATGTACCTCACAAGACATCTGCAACAGCTGGAAAGGCTGCAGAAATACCTCACTAAAAGAATCGCAGGCCTAAAGCAGATGCCTTATGCTGACAATCTAAAAAAACTCCAGTTATACTCTGTGGCATATCATCTACTCAGAGGCGATTTCTGCTTAACATACAAGGCCATGTCAAACCCTGAGCTAATGGACATGCTCCACTTAAAGAAATCCCAATCCCTCAGAGCCACACTCTCCAGGGATCTAAACCTTGTTATCACAATGAACAAAACATGCTGGAGGAATAGGTTCCTGACTCAGAGACTCCCCATAATCTGGAATAGACTGCCCATACATGTCAAGCAGAGCGCCTCCTTGACCCTCTTCAAAAGGAACCTTGACGATTGGATGGGAGATAAGAAATTCACCACGGGGATCATGTCAGTCACCCTGCTAGACAGGGATTCAGGGAAGTAAATATTGTGGGAAGAAATATCCAGGGAACTGTTATGGTTAGGCTTGTATAGTCTCTAGGGCTGATAGCCTAGTACCAACCTATGAACCTAAAAATATTCCCTGTGGATCTCTGAAAAGTACGTGTAGCTAATATACGTAATGCTACGCATACCTTGGCTTCCACTGAGATGGGTTTTTCCTCTATATCCCTAGGCCTACATTGAGGGCAGCAGAGGTTGCATATTTCTTCTGTGGTATCCCTGTCCACCCTGTAATGATCTACAATTTCTGTATCATGAAGTCCATGATAATTCAAATGGGATCTGAAGACCCTTCTCCTTCTAGGATGAGATCTGGCAGCAGCAGCAGTAGCAGCACCTTGTATTTAAAGCCTGTTGCACATACAAGTTAACAATAGCAGCATCAGCAGCAACCTCTATTTTTTTCTTCTAAGTGTGTGTAAGTGGCTATATTATAAAGAGTATTAGAGAATGGGCAAACTGTACATCAGCACCGACTGGAGAACAAACATTCTCCAGCCAGATATTAATGTTCACGTAATGCCCACTGAAAAATGAGTCTGTCTCTTCATGGCAGCATGTCAAGCTGCAGTGGAGCTCGGACTGAAAAAAACAAAGTCTGCCATTATTTTACCCTCGTTAAGCAGAGCTTCTGCTGTTTAACAAAGTGTAAAATATATTTAAAAAAAAAAAAAGAAAACTGAAAACCAAAAGTGTGTGTGTGTTTATGTCTGTATATGTGAGTGTATGTGTGCATGTGAGTGAAAGTAAGAATGATAGAACGGTTACTTTACACTCGCTAAGCAGCGCTTTTGCTGTTTAGAGAGAGTGTAAGATCTAAATATAACAGAAAAAGTGTGTGTATTTGTGTGTATGTTTCTGTTTGTGTGTGTACAGTGAAGTAGCTAGAGTTTGTGCCAGCCGGGGCTGTCTTTGAGTTTGCCTCCCCTCCCCCCTCACAAAATCATGGTCAAATGGGGCCCCTCCAGAGGCATAACAGTGTCCCATTATTTGGCTATTTCTCCCCATTTACCATAAACACTGTAATGTGCATACTGCTTTATGCTTTACGTCTATAATGATTATTTGGATTTCATTTAAAACTTTTATTTTAAATTATTTATAGCACAAATACTGATAGACATCTGCTAAACAAAGTAATACAGTCTCACAATGAAAACAGAGTTAGCATTAAAACTTCTCTGCCCTTGAAACTCAAATTCATGGAAACAGCATTGAAACTCACATTCAAAAAAAATGCATCTAGCCAGTGGAGGATAAAGTTTACCTTTGGGCTGTTTTCAAATCATAGGCCCCTTGCACACATATTTCGGGCCATGCAAACATAACATGTGTTCTTTGATTCACCTTCCTCATTGTATTAAATTATATTCCTTGCATAATACAGCACACTTGTTAGAGTGTGTTTTGTTTTGAACATTTTTCCATTAAGCAATGAAACAAAATGTATGAACCAATAATGACAAAACTGTCCAGTTCAGAACATTTCCATCATAAAAGTCTACTCAAACTTCCATCATTACAATCCACCAATATCAATAAATATGAACAATTTCTGCAGGAGTAAAAGTCATCTAAATAATTCCACATTAAAGAGCTCTGTAACTAATGAAGAGGACGCTGTTAGAAAACAACTTTATATTTCATTGTTTCATCTACAAATAAAGTGCCTGTTGCCCTTGAAGAATTAAACTGCCTATGTGACATTAAAAAAAAAGATAAGCTAGTAATATTGCAATAGGGAATGGCTGGCATACTGATAACAGGATCATAGTTACCAGGCATCTCCTCCAAAAGAGGACATTCACAGGACTGCAGCATCCACCCCCCTTTAAATTACAACACAGTACAGTATCAACAATCCATCTACATATCATGGGAGTAGTACCCATAGCCTTCTGCACCAGAAGCAAGTATATTACCTATTGTGCTACTAACAATGCAAACTGATTTAGCATATGCAGCACTATACTTTTCTTCCCCTGAAACTCTCAGCTCCTTGTAAAATCCACGTGACATTCAACTAAATCTCTTAACGTTGCAGCACAAGAAATCTGGAAAAAGACAACATTTATTGTGGGGGGAGGACAAATGCCCAAAACGAGGGACACATTTTAAACGTTGCTTGTATAATCTTAGAAAGTTGCTAGAATAAAGTGTTTTGTGTTACTATTTGTTTCCTGAAAGATAGGAAGACTGAAATTTAAATGGCTATCATAATTTAGTAAATTCAGTTCTCACTGATTTGCCAGAAAACCACAATTGTAAGAGGAACAGATCAAAGGTATGAGTGAAATATTCCAAACATTCTGTGAAAATCTGGATAGTTGAGAGTTTGAATCATAAGTGGTGGTATAGGTAGACAATTCAGGCTCTTGTTTCTTGTACCTAAGGTACAGGGTTTGAGCCTGAGTAACACTAACCACCAGGTATACCTAACTGGGGCATTACACACACACACACACACACACACACACACACACACACTCTATATCCAGAACCATCAGAGCAAATTGGCAGCAGGAATTATAAAAAATCTCCTTACTGGAATGCAAATTGGGCCGCAGCAATTAGAAAATGATGCTCCTTACTCGAACAGCAGCAGAATTAAATCATACAATACCCAAAACAAAGACAACTCCCCTTACAGGCAAAGCTGTATTTTAAAATTGGGCTCAGACAGGAAGAACAGCAGGAAGAAAAACAGTGCATGCACAGATGCGACACTATGGGATCATTCTTAAAGAAGAATGCCCTTAGATGTTTTTTTTTTATTTTAATTAAAAGTACTAAAGTTGACAGTCCCAAAAGTGCCTCCCGGAGCAGACTGCCCCTCACCCCCCAGCTATGCCACTGTGTGTGTGTGTTTCTATGTTTCTGTCTGTGCATATGAATATGTGCATGAAAGCAAAGTGTGTGTGAGTGACAGACAGAGAGTGAAGAGTGAGAGCGAGCCAACAGTGACAGCAGCAGCAGCATTCAAGAGGTTTGCGTACCTCTCACCTATTAGTTAACTGAATAAAACCTAAAATAAACAGGGAACAACGACTCAAAACAAGAACATATTCCTGTTAAAAAAATCACAAAGTTGCTGCAATAATTGGACTTGTGTTCATAGGTTCATAGGTTTATACTAGGCTATCTGCCCGAGGGCATTTACAAGCCTAGCCCATAGTTTTGTGGCTTACGCCACCCCTTTAGTTTGGAGAAACTATGCCCATTATTTTGCTGTGCCTCTGTCGAGCAGTGACACTGAGGTAACCCCTGGGGTATATCTGCGATCTCCCATCCATTGGTCAAGATTCCTCTTGAACAAGGCCAGCGAGGTGCTCTGCCTCACATATACCGGGATTTTGTTCCACAGCATAGGGAGTCTTTGGGTGATGAATCTATCCCTCCAGCACGTCCTATTAATAACCGTGTCGAGGTTTAAGTCTCCCGCCCTTGTGGCTCTGAGGGATCTAGATTTTTGAGGTGAAGCATGTTCATCAAATCTGGGTTTGACATGGCCTTGTATGTCAGGCACAGGTCACCTCTGAGCAAGCAGTAAGCAACTGAATAGAGCTGGAGTTCTTTCAGTCGGGCAGCATAAGACAGATTTTGAGACCCTTTATCCTTTTGGTGAGGAACTTTTGTGGCCTCTCCAGCTGCTGCAAGTGTCGGGTCAGATACATTCGAATGGGGCATTGTACTCAATCATTGGTCTGATGAGTGATGAGTATAGGGAGACTATGACCTCCCTTGATCTAGATGTGAATCCCTTCATGATAAGGTGGGCAATGTAGAAGGTCTTCCTAACTACTTTAGCAATATGAGTGTCGAATGAAAGGCTACTGTCAACCTGGGTCCCCAGGTCCCTGATAACTTCTTCTGTGATCAGTGGATTGCCACCTATATGGTAGCTAGGGGTAACCTTGTTTTTCCCGAAGGGTATGACTATGCATTTCTTGGCATTTAACTTTAGGCCATGGTTCTGGCACCAGTTATCCGTTTCTGTGAGACCCTTCTGAAGGATATCTGTGTCAGATGTGTTTTCGACTACGGCCCAGTTTGCAGTCATCTGCAAACTTTGTCAGCCATAACCCTCCTGTGTTTGCTTGTACTTCAGAAAAGTAGATGCCAAACAAGAGTGGGCCCAGGACTGAGCCCTGTGGGACACCACTTGTGACAGGCTTTGAGTCTGACATGGCGCCAGCAACTCTGACCCTGTGGGTTCTGTCACTCAGCCAGTTTGCAACCCATCTTGTGATGTATGGGTTTACATTTAAGTTGATGAGTTTTTCAATGATACCCGAGTGGGGTATTGTATCGAAAGCCTTCGCCAGGTCAAGGTAGGCTGTATGGACTGCCTTCCCCTCGTCAATGGCCTTGGTGACTGTTTCAAAAAGTCAACCAAGTTTAAAAGGCATGATCTGCCTTTGACAAAGCCAAACTGGGTTGGATCCAAAGTCTGCAAATTCCCTATGTCTTTATTTATGAGATCCATTATGATCCTCTCCATGGCTTTGCAGATAAGGCTTGTCAAGCTAATGGGACGGTAATTTCCAGGGTCGGTGGAGGCACCGCCTTTGTGAAGTGGGACCACAGTCGCTGTGCGCCACTCCCTGGGTACGTATCCGGAGGTGAGACTAAGATTAAACAGCTGTCCTAACTGCGGGTTTAATTCCTCGTTGAGTTTGTGGAGCACACAGCCTGGGACACCATCAGGTCCCATGGATGCTGTGTTCTTTGCCTTGGAGAGAGCAGTTCTCACCTGGGCGTTAGAGATGTTTGGGGGGCTACAATCATTTGGTATAGATATCTCTCCTTTTGGGGGGGAGGGGGGGAGAAGTTTGCACTGAACCTGTCAGCCAGTATGTTGGCAATGTCTGTAGGATCAGTAATCTTCACATCATTTTGAACTAATTCTGAGCATATATGGGAGTTTCCTCCCACGTTTCTGACATAGCTAAAGAATGCCTTACGGTTGTCTTTTGAGTCCTTAGCTATTTTTCTCTCAAAATTAGCTTTGGATGATTTTATGACAGCTCTTAGCTTTTTACTTATAGTGATCAGCGGTGTCTTACCTTTTAAGGATTTTGCTCTATCTTGTAGTAGCTTTCTCCTTTTGTTGTAGAGTTTGTTTATGGCTGGGGTCCACCAGACTGGACGCTTGCCTTTGGTACAAAGAGTCTTTGTTTTGCTTGGGATTGCCTGATCCATGCAGCCCTGCAGGTGCTGGTAGAAGGCATTTGTAAGTGATTCAGCAGTTTAAGTAATGTTTACCGCCGCTCGGGGCCTTAAAGGAGACCACACTAGTCTTTAGAAGTGTGAAGTCGGCTTTCGAGAAGTTCTTTACTGTGGTCTCTTTTTATTTTGGGTGGGCGGATGAGGACCTCCAGCGAGATTAGTTTGTGATCTGATCTCACCAGTGAGGGTATACTTCGGTGTTGAACATTGTGCTCCCATGTTCGTGATGATGATATCAAGTATGTTTTCTCCTCTTGTGGGGATGGTGACTAGTTGTTCCATGGCATTTGAGTTTATGAATTCCAGGAACTTTTGGGCTAGAGTGTTTGGGCTTGAGTAGTGTTCCCAGTCTATATTAGGGTAGTTGAAGTCACCTAGTATGATGGTGTTCGAGATACATTTATCCCTCCAGTGTTTTCAGGAAAGCCATGTGAGGTTCCTGAGTTTGCGAGGGTGGCCTGTAACATGCTACAAATTGCAGAGCAGTCTTGCCTATGGTTAATTGCACCTGGATGGTTTCCGATGCATCATGCATTGCCACCAATCTTGAGGTGTGGGTGTCCTTGATGAATATGGATACCCCCCCTCCTTTCTTGGTATTGTCCGGATTTTGGGGCCGGAACGCATGATATGAGGTAAAACCTGATAGTGCTGGGGTGCTCTCATGAGCCTTGAACCAGGTTTCTGTCACAGCACAGACATCGATGTTCTCCATACTGAGAAGGGCCTCGAGTGCGTGCATCTTGAGGTTGAGACTTCTGGCATTGAGCAGCATTACCCTTAGTTTTTTTTCTTTGTTGTGTTCTAGGGTGGTAGGTTTAGCATTTGAGCCTAGCCTAAAAAAGGCACTATGGGGGTGGCAAGAGCCTTTGCCAAAATCCAGAATCCCAGGGGTGACAGGTGCAAGCCATCCCTTGCAAAGCAGCGTGGTTTGTCCAGCATGTCATCCCAGGCAGACAGACATTGGATCCCCTTTGAATGACACCAGAGATTAAGCCAATTGTTAAAACTGATCATCTTATCTCTGTATTGTGGCATCATTCTTGGTGAAGGTAGGATACTGCTCAAGGTCAGGGTCATACTTGCTTGGGCTACATAATCAGAGAGCTCCTCAATGTCTCTTTTCATGTAGTCCAAGGAGGTACGTCTCAGGTCGTTTACACCAGCGTGGACAATGATTTTGAGTCGTACTTGTACCTGCTGTTGAGAGACCTGAGTGCTTGCGTTATGTGGCGGATTCTAGCGCCCGACAGGCAGCTTACTGTGACCTTCTCCTTACTCAGTCTGGTGAGCGGGACGTCAGTGTGTCTGACTATGGAGTCACCAATGACTAGTGTGTCTGGCATTGTGTTTGGCCTTAAGGGCTGTGACTGCTTGACACTCTGACTGTGTGGTCTATGTGTTGCAGGTGTTGTGTTCTGAGGTGGTAGTTGTTTGGGTGTCTGCTTTGGTGGCCTCTGCTGTTTTGGTAGATTTTTGATCAGAGCCTCCGAGTATGTCTTTGTGTGTTTATGTGTATGATTTGAGGTTGTGATGGTATTATGTGAGACTGGGTCTATAGTGTGTGTGGTTACCTTCTCCTCCTGTCTGGTCTTGCCAGTCCTATGTTGAGAGAGCTCAGCCTCCAGTTTGGCCATGTAGTTGCATCTCTCGCATGTATTTGTGTTTTGTGGGAGGAGGAGATGGTTGTCTGTGTACATGAGGCAATTGTAACATTGCCTCAATATTCCCAGGTTCACCAGCTGAGCAGGAGAGGACATTAGCAACTGATCCCTCGACATGCTAGAAGGAATAGACCAAAAAAACTTAAAAAAGGTTCCGGGGGATGTGGGTGACCAAGAAATGGGGTTTGCCTTTTTGGGGTACTGTCTATAACAAGAGTGCTGTATCAAGGTGATAAGTACTGTAGGAGCAAGTGCTGGGCTATACAGATAGAGAATAGTCTACTTTGGAGTCAAGTAGAGATAATTTTTAGTTATAGGATACACTAATTAGAACAGTAGCATAGTTTGAGGAAGGTAGTTTTAAGGGAAAATTTGAAGAGTGGACTTTAGGTAGCCCGAATAGTTTAAACCTGATTAACCGGCGCTGCCCTAGTGTGCAACGGTGGCAGCTCCGCGCTAAAGCGTGCTTTATAGCAGGGGGCTGGAAAAGACAGGAAATGACCCACAATGGCCAATAAACTACATGTTACTGCCTTAAACCACTCCTCTAAGGACAAACAGGCAGCTCAGTACTCCCCACTCTCACTGGTGGGTAAAGAAACTTCCCCCTGACCAAACAAGGAAAATGGAGAAACACAGGAACCAAGACAAAGCCCAGGGATCAGCAAAATCTGGTTTCTGGAACACTAGCTAAGAAAGTATGGAAAAACAAGATATGTTTTTGTTTTTTTTCAAGATTTTTTTACAGAAAGGCAGAAAACACAATAAATGCTATAATTTTCGATTAATTGCTATCAAAAGCTAGTACACTTGAGTGTATTAGCCTGTAATTTAACTTTTAGGCAAAACGTAAATTAGCAAGTGCAGTAAACAGTTTTAGCTTATAAAGACAGTAAAAACAGTGCAAACTTCGATAAAACAAGCAAAAACAGTGGTCGAAAGTTTCAAAAGGTCGAAAAAGCCAAGAAAAATACTTAAAATCTGGAAAGGTAGTCTTTTCTGGTCTCTGCTGCTACAGGAACACTGCTGGCCACCACGAGGAGCTGTGCTGAGTTCTCAATAGCTGGAAAAGCCCGCCAAAGCGCGCTTTATAGCAGGGGGCTGGAAAAGACAGGAAATGACCCAAAATGGCCAATAAACTACAAGTTACTGCCTTTAGCATGCATTTTCTGCAGTACAGAATAAAACCTAAAATAAAGGGGGAACAAAGACTCAAAACAGGAACATATTCCTGGTAAAAAAAATCACAAAGTTGCTGCAATAATTGGACTTGTGTTAGCATGCAGTTTCTGAAGTACAGGTATGTTTGTGTGTGTGTGTGTGTGGGGGGTTCTGTATGACAGAGGGTGAGACAGTGAGATTGATGGAACGCTGGCAGCAGCAGATAATATGTTTGTGTACCTCTCAGCCTTTTAGTTCAAGAAATGTGGATAAAGCCTGAAATAAAGGGGGAACAAAGGCTCCAAAATAGGAACAGATTTTAAATGTTATACTTAAAAAATGAAAAATTAAGTTGAATAACAGGATTTGGAGTCTATATTACAACATTGAACTAAAGCAAGTTCAAACGTTGTAATAGCGAACCCTAAAGTCTGAAAGAGGAAAATAGCAAAGCCACTGCACATCGAATTTTTTCCCAGGGAAAAAAATCAGTGGGCCATTTTCGGGGCTTTGCTATTTCCTCCAGTGTGGTGCGATCTCACAATTGGTATATTTAAGTAGGGGGGTGTGGGGGGCACTGCCCCCTTACTTTTGTAAGTTCGACATTTGATATAGACCCAAGGATTTGTGTTAGCATGAATTTTCTGAATGAGATAAAGTCTGAAAGTCAAATGTATGTCATTATTTAGTGACTTCAATCCCCAATGACTGTCAAGAAACAATTTTAGCAGTAAGGGAACAAAATATAAAGTAATTATCTAGAGATATTTTTTTAAAAATTAGATATTTTATGATGTAAAATGCTTCCTCTAACACTATTTACATATACTACAGAAACTTTGAAACATTAGGCGAAGGAACTATTTTACATCAAAAATATATAAAAAATAATATACTGTAGAAATAAAAAATATAAATAAGTAAGTAAAACACAACAATTTTACACAGATCCCATTCTCTAAGTGCAATAATGCCCTCCAGGGTGTGTGTTAATGTGTAATTAATGCCGTTCCAGAGGTGTAGAGGCCCTCTGCCTGTGGAATCGAGCCTCACAATACCTTTGGGCAGGCATTAATTACACATTAATACACACCCTGTCAGGCATTATTGCATGCTTGTAATTAAATGCAAGAGGGAGCATGGCATGTAGGAATTGTAGTGTGTACACATGAGTTTTATACATTCCTGAACCTCTCTGTCATGCTGAATTTCTTAATTAGCATGTATTTCACTTACTTATGCCTTCATTAGCATATTCTGCTGCTTACCCTTGTTTTGAAGGTGGGAGCAGTGTACAGAGCTATTTAATGACTACCAGTTAGCTCATTTATGTGACATGTGCTCAGTGTAAAGTATAAGCATTCACAAATCTTGATCCATATGTATTGTCTACAGTTATATCTGCAGAACACCTCAGTGACATAGGCATGCTTCTTAAATGTCTTGCACTGATGGTATGCTGTGCTGTTGTCCAGTGGCGGCTGGAGACTTCAAATCAAAGGGGGGCTGCAAGAGACAGCTGAATGGGTGGGGTCAATGGGAAGGGGTGCAGCCAAGAAAGGGGAGGAGCTATGCTCAAAACCACACAAACTGTAACTTTAATTAAATACGCTGCTCTGGGTGCCAAACCATCATTATGAGAGTCCAATCAAGACAAAATGAAGTGTAGAAGAAAAAACATATTTCAACCCATTGGCTGCATGACAGCTTACTTAATATCTAGATGGAAACAAAAAGGTTGTGAGGCATGAAAAAATAAATTACTTTTTAAATACATTACTGGAATGCCAGTTCAAAATCACGTATAAGAAAAACAAGCAGCACTCAACTCAAACCACTTCTCCTTGCACTCCAGTTCTAATTATAATTTATATTCAGCTTTATTAAAGTACCAAGTAACGTGCTGAAAGTAGAAATCTTTGTGATACCCCTGCTTGTAAAAATGTTTCTTATCCAAAAAAGACCTGCTGCCTGACAACAACTATCTACTTGTTTCATGGGGAAAACATGATCAAAGTAAAAAATGAAAAGCAAACAAGAAACAAGCTCAAGATACATTGCTTAAAGAATTACTGCACAGGTTATGGACCACACATGACAGATTGGCATTCCGATGGTCATTAAAGCATTGCTACTTAAACACAGAGCAACAGGCACTTTCTGAAAAATAATAAGCATAAATCAACAGTATAAAAATATGACAGAAACCAGGATATTCTGCAAAATCAAGGATAGATGAAAAGCCATGGTAGTACTTGTGTCTACCTTGGATGGGGGGATACTCTGCACATTTACACTGCATAACTGCTCCTTGCCTTGCTTGGACACATCCAGAGTCACTACATGGGGGAGTGGGGTGCAACAAGTATGTCACAATTTGAAATATCTCTGGCTGACTGTGATGGCCCTGACACATTTGTCATACCTCTCAACCTCAGAGCAAGACATCTGGGCAAAGCCATACATAGAAGTGGAACAAAGTCCCAAAAATAAGGATTTTTTTTAAATATTGCTCTTATAAGCTTAGAAAGATAATAGAACAGGAGGTCTTGCATTAGTATGAATTTTCTGAAGGGTATGAAATCTGAAACTCAAATGTCTGTCATTATTTACTAACTTCAGTCTTTAATGATTTGCCACTAATTTGCCAAAAAACACAATTTTATGAAAAATGGACCAAAAATGTGATGCAAAAATATAAAATAGTCACACAACTAAGTTTTATTTTGCATTTTACAGCACAAACACTAAGACATCTGCTAAACAAAGTGATGCAGTCTCACAATGAAAACAGACTTTGCATTAAAACTTCTCTGCCCTCGAAACTCACATTCATTGAAACAGCATTGAAACCCACATTCAAAGAAAATACATTTTGCCAGTGGCAGATAAAGATTAAGTTTGGGCTATTTTCAAATCATAGGACTTTGCACACGAAACATACATGTGCTCTTTGATATACCTTCCTGATTGTATTAAATTATATTGCTTGTACAATACAGTACAGTTTGTTGTTAGAGGGCGTTTTAAGTTTATTGTTTTGAATATTTTTCCAGTAAACAATGAAACAAAATGCATGCACCAATAATGACAAAATAGCCCAATTCAGAACATTTTAAAGAACGTTATAAAAACATGCATCTGGAGCATTTCTCCTAGGGCCTCCGCTGAAAACAGGCTCTGTGGAACCTAGTCAGACTTTCCGGGTCAACAAATGTTAAATAAAATAAAATAAAATAAAGTTTTTCAGTAAACAATGAAACAAAATGCATGCACCAATAACGACAAGACTGCCCAATTCAGAACATTCCCATCATAAAAGTCTACTCAAACTTCTACAATCCACCAGTATCAGTAAATATGCACAATCTCTGAAGAAGTAAAAGTCATCTAAATAATTCCACAGTAAAGAAATCCGGAATTAATGAAGAGTTTGCTTCTAGCAAACAACTTTATATTTCATTATTTCATCTACAAATAAAGTGCCTGTTGCCCTTGAGGAGTACATTGCCTATGTTGCATTAAAAATGATAAGCTAGTAATACTGCAATAGGGAATGGATGGCAAACTGATAACAGGTTCATAGTTACTAGGTATCTTCAACAAAAAGGACTGCAACATCCACGCCCTTTACAACACAGTACGGTATCAGCAATGCATCGACCTACTGTGGGAGTAGAACTGACAGCCTTCTGCATCAAAAGCAAGTACATTCCCTGTTGTGCTATTAACAACGCAAAGTGACTCTGCATAAGCAGCACTAAACTTTTGTTCCCCTGCAGCTCTCAGCTTCTTGTAAAATCTACTTGACACTCAGCTGTATCTCTGAATTTTGCAGCACAAGAAATCTGGAAAAAGCCAAAATTTATTGGGGGGGGGGGGACAAAAGCCCAAAAACCAGGGACACATTTTACACATTGCTTGTATAATGTTGGAAAGTTCCTAGAATAAAATGCTGTGTTACCACCATACATTTCACTGCCAAGTATTGAACCCAGGACCCTGTGCAAAACAGTCAGAGCAACATACCACTATGCCAAATCAGCTGTTTAGTGAAAGACTGAAACTTAAATGGCTACCATTTAGTGAATTCAGTTCTCACCATAGCTGTCAACCTCTTAGCAAAAAACACCTGGACAAAGCCAGTAATGGGGGAATACAGCCCCCAAACATATTCATTGAATTCAGCTCTCACCATAGCTCTCAACCTTAGCGCAAAAAACCTGGACGAAGGCAATAATAGGGGAATACAGTCCAAAAAACAGGGACAAATTTCAAATATCCACCTTATAAAATTACGCACACACACACACACACACACACACACACACACACACACACACACACTTGTATATCACTGTATAATAACTTCAAACCTCAGTGATTTGGAACAAAAATATGAGGTGAAAATCTGGACAGTTGAGTAGTATGATTAGCCACATAAGTCCCTGAAGGAACATAAATGTATTAGAGTATTTCTTATGTTTTAGTCTACTTGTATGTACTGCCCTCAAACATTCGTGGATTTGAACCAGCACTCTGCTTCTTCTCTTCTGAAACGTGATTTTTGTGACAAAAATAGTCAGATGACATAGTACTTTAAAAACTCATGTTTTACAAAGTCTCATCTTTTGTTTCATGTAACAGTAACAATGTTAAAGTGCTTTCTGGACTGTAGATGTTTAACATTTTTTTTCTGCTTCATTACTTATTCTTGAACCAGTAGACACATATCAACAGTTGGACCAGATTCCCTTTATTTATTTATTTATTTTATGTTTTGCATAAATTCATGTTCAAAATGATTCCTAAACTGAAGCCTATGCATTCAGGATATGCATTTCCATGATCTAACTGCACATCTGTGCAGTATGCATGACACACACACACACACACTCAACCCAAATGTATGCCAAGACAAACACTGTCAGTATCAGAGGACTAGTATACAAAACATGTGCAAATTACAAGCACACACATCATGTTCAAAGTATTGCTATGATACCGGCTGCCCTATTGCTTTTGTTGTCTTGGCTGACATGCCTCAGTCCTGTTTATCTAGTGTATCACTGCATATGTCTGCCTGTGTGGTGTAGCTATGAGCCTGTCCATCACAGATTATTACACATATGTGTATGATGCTCCCCATGTACAGGTCAGGTATGCTCATGTAAATTTCAAAGGTTGTAGTAACTTAGACACATCTGTTGGCTTACATTACACATTGCTCTGTGAATAACTGTAGTTATGCCATATCATGGCTCAGAATTCTGTGTCAGATCATGCTGGGTTCCCTGGGCCTGCATACATGAGCACAGCCTTCATCAGCCACACCTTCTTGGTAACACATCTGTGTCCTCCTATTTTTCTCTGAAGCTTCTGTTTCTTCCCTTTAGATGCCAGGGTTCTTGAGGTAGTTCACCTACACCTAGGGTGGCAGGCCAGACTGCTTGGATGTTATCATATTGTGTAGCAAGACACACACAGTGGCATCTGTACAGACTTTACTTGTGTATAATGTAGTGCACCTCAGACGCCTGAATCTGGCTTTCATTGTGTTAGACACTTGTTCAACAATGTCATGTGTCATGACCTGTGCTCAATTAAATGTATCTTCAGCAGGCCTGGATGATTCTGAATGATGTCTTGAACTATGCCTGTAAGAGATAACCACAGTCACCTGTTGCTACTGATAACAATATGCATTAGCAATAAACCATTACAGTCTAGAAAAAACACATACCTATTTTAGAACTATTAGACCTATTTTGCAATAGCCCCTCATATGCACTTTATGGTCTTAAATTTCCCTCATGTAGCCATACATACTCCAGCCTTTAAATGTATATGTGTCCTGCCATACACATTGTTTGTAGGTTAATTTCCATCCATAAAGTAGTGTCATGAATGCTGCAGGGGTGAGCTGCAATAAAAGTTAACGATGAGGCCATCTGCTGAATACACCACCTGATAAGTGAAGACATCCCTTCCAGTTATAGTACTGTTTAACATCTTCAATGGCTGAATATTTTATTGGTACATGGGTGCAATATATTGCTCCAAGAACACGGTGAAAGCTTGCAGTGGCACAGAACCATTCCATTGTAGTTTGTCACTCCCACAGTATATCCAGAAGGTGGAGGCACTCATCTACCTTGTGGCACATGACAACCTTACAGTATCACCAATATGCTACTAGAATGTTTCAGAGCCCAGTATACCAATGCTTGTGCATACCTTAGTTTTTTGAGACTGGGTGACCTCACAAACTAAATACGGATATGTAGGGTGCATACATCCCACAAATAGCCTGTACCAGTGGTGTGTCTGACTTGCATCTATTTATAATTGCAAGGTCTGAGAGCTGGCTAAAACTGTAGCCTGTCTCACTGCAGTGCTGACTCATCTAGGTATAACATGCATTTGCAGGTCCTGTGCTACATGCTCTGCAGTAACCCCACCTGTTGCAGTTTATCTTCAGGATGCTGCATTATAAAGTAATACTGTGATGTGTGTAGACTGAAATACATGCTTCTACACTCGATCATCTCAGGGTCTACTGTATATCTGTTTGATATAATTGTGTGCACCTCCAATACTTTCGGTCACATTTTATTTCTGCATGGCACAGATGTTGTGTTTCAGAATCAAGTGCAGATCAGCAAAACTTACAATTATACGACACTATCTGCATTATCATATACACTCATTTCTTTGATGTTATGGAATCATCTACACTCTGTTTCCACTGAGGACTGTTGTCAGTATGCGGAAGTTAGAACAAATTTAGTTCTGAACATGGCCCAATGTTTTGGAAGATATATATACTACACAATCCCCATATATTCTATCATAAGAGAATTGCCCTCTAACCCTCCCTTTAAGGTATATCTTGTAACTTAGTTTATGTTCTATCAACTTATTTTTGTATAGTATTTCTCATGTCACTTGCATTGTTTTTGGACTACAATGTATTTGTATTGCACTGTATGTGGAGGTTTTCTCCCTGTGCCTCCATTGAAAATGGGTTCTGTAGACCCAGTTGGACAACCCTGGTGAACAAGCAAATAAATAAATAAATCTCTTCTACTACCAGCTTTGTTATTTGTATCTTAACTTGTGAGGCAAAGGCAACATCCTCATCACACCTTTATGTACCAAAATATATGTAATAAATCTGAATCCTTTGCACTACAGAATTAATAGGAAGATATTTATCTTGGAAAACAAATACCTTTTTGATAGAATTAGACAAACGTGTTGAAAAATCATGAACATAAGGAAGTAATGAGTGAGAGCCTTCTGAAAACAGGTATGTTATCAGAATCAATGAGAGATTCATGGCATTCAGATTCCAGTGTAAAGACAGGGCAGTCTTCATCAGCTCAGCCTATACTTTATAGTACAGCTGTGATGGTGAGAAAAAGAGGGCATTCAGGCAGCAGTTACAGGACCTACTTGTAAAGTGTGACAGAATGATTTGGTCTTAATAATAAAACCTGAGTGCTTATACTAGGACAGATAGAACAAGATATGAGGACTTCCTTGGTCCACACAGGTGGGACAACAGAAATCACGAAGGAAAGGCCATTCTAGGCTTCTGCCTGGCAAATGGTGTAATGGTGACCACACATAGCTTGCTGAGATAGTTTCACAATCATATACAAGAGTGGTCAGCATGCAGCTCTGGCAGACGTCCCCCAAGTAAGGAAAGGCATTAGAGTCAAATCAATATCAAATGTCATGAAAGGTGAAATGATAAGCCTTCAGCATTAACTATGGGTGGCCACATTTTACTGCAAGCAGCGATCAGAGAAGACTCTAAGGTCATCAGACTAGGCCAAAGACCTGATAGTTGACCGGAGTAAAAGCACAGGAGTTCAAGAAAAAGGATACAACACTTCAAGAAAAAGAGCAAATAGCTGGAGATGAAGAAGAATAATGACAGCTCCTCTAAACAGCATGTGTGAAGACAGTAGAACAAATATGTAGCTTGCCTCTCAACCTCTTAGATTAAGAAATCTGGACAAAGCCATAAATAATGGGAAGGACAAAGGCTCAAAAATAGGAACACTTTTTAAATGTTTTTCTTACAAACTTAGAAAGTTGATAGAATAATAGGTTTTGCATCAACATGAATTTTCTAAAGGGTATGAAGTCAGAAACTTAAATATCTGTCATTATTTTCTGACTTCAACCTTCAATGATTTGACAGAAAACCACAATTTTTATGAGAAAAGAACAAAAATATGAGACAAAAATCTGGACATTCTGCAAAACTCCTTGCAGTTGAGAGGTATTTATATGGCTGAATCAGGTATGAAACTAAGGTACATAAGGAAAGCTGGTGGTAGAATACAGAAGTCCTAGAAGTTATGAAAAGAATGAAGGACTGCAAGAAGATAAAGAAGATAGGTGGCAGACACCATTCATAAGTGATGTAAGCAATGATCTGCTTACCAGTCTATAGGACAACAAGGGCAGATAGAAGGAATAATTAATAAAGGCAAAAAAAATATGATAAAAGAAGAAAAAGCTTGCACCCTAAAAGAAGTGCAAAGAGCTCTAAGGAAAATGAAGTCAGCAAAAGTGGCAGATGAAGTTACAGTAGATATGATGAAGATGTTGGGTGCATTATTGGAGAAATAACCTCTTGGGTTATGGTGGTGACTAGGAGGTATGGAGACAGGGTGGAATGCCATTTTACTGACTGATGCCTATTAGACATGTAGCTTTTGAACCATAGAAGGGTGGTTCGAGACAGACCTAGTGAGACATTCGAAGCAGAAGTTTGCTATGACACATTGAGTCAAAGGCTTTAGAAAAGTCTAGAAATAATGAGAAGACTAGTTTGCCATTATCTCTAGCTCTATTGACAGTGCCTATGAAGGCTAGAAGTGAAATGTTAGTACTATGGGAGGGGCAAAAGCCAAGTTGTATGGGCGATAGGAGTTTTTTCTGCAACAGATACTTTAGCACTTGTTTTTGAATAAGTTTTCAACTACTTTGTAGAGGGAGGATAAGATTGTTAAAAGTCTAAAGTTAGTAATGTCTGTTTAATTTCCTCCATTGTGTAGAGGGATAATGTGCTTTTCTTCTTTCAGAGAGAGGGAATTTAAAATTCCTGGATTAACCTATTTATAAGGATTGAGACAGGATAGGCAATGCTGTTGGCTGCTATTTTAAGGTACTCACTTGGAAGGTCATCAGCTGAAGCAGAGCATGGTTTGAGTTTGTTTAACAGTAGTTTTACATAGGATGTGGGCACAGGTTTGGAGGTGAAAGTGGATGTGGTGATATGTGGCAGTTGGACTGGCTTGGGATTGGATTTTGATGAATCGTTGGTTACAATATGCTAGCTATGAAATGAGTAAATTTTATTACAGTTTCGAGTTGTGAGTTACTGGGAGAAGGTTTAAGGTTGATGAATTATTTCCTTAATGTATGACCAGAAATTTTTAGGGTTGTGTTTACTATTGTACTGTTGTTCTCACACACACACACACACACACACACACACACACACACACACACACACACACACACACACACACACACGCACACACACACGCACACACGCACACACGCACACACGCACACACGCACACACACACACACACACACACACACACACACACACACACACACACTCTTGCATACTTCCCTAAAATCTAAGGGTGATTCAAATATCAGCAATTTGCTTATTTGCACATCTTTGGGATGTGAAAGGAAACTGAAGCACTCATCAAAAACCCAGATGGACACTGGGAGTACAAATAAGGTACCTTATTTCATTCCAAAGTGAAGAACCAAGCGCTGTGAGCCATCAAGACTAACTAATGCAGTATCGGGCTGCCCAATAAGACTGTAAATGGTCATAAATTACTATTGTAACTAAAAAGTATTGTAAACACTGTCATTAATATTCTAGGGACAATAAAATGCAACAATTTAAACTTTGGCCAATGTCAGAGAAGTGTTTTATGCAGTCTACGTACTTCTAAAGGGTATGCCAAATCATTTTAGGGGATCATTGTATTTACTTGTCTGACCAATTATTGAACAGCGTAACATGTTCTGTACCTTTCAAACAACTTGAAGCAACTTAAATAGGAACAGGGATTCCTTCCTAAAAAAAATCATGTAGCTGGAAAGCTTGAACTATTCTGTTTTTTTTTACAGGTTACTTAGAGGTGACCTCTGTTGAGTCTACAATGTAGTACCTTTTCTGGTTCAGGTTGAAAGTCAGACCATAATGCATTGCTGACGGAGTTACCATGAGACCAGAAAACCTAATACTAAAATAAATATCAGTAATAGGAAATACATGGCAGATATATGCTGCCCCTTATAACAATCACAAGGCAGTTTTGTTAACTTAATTAAAAAATCTTTTACATATAAGAAGAAAATGTCAACATGTGGGTTACAACAATCAATCTCTCTGAAGGTTATGAGGTATTATGTAAGACGCTCAAATGTATTCCTCAACAGATGTTGTTTTCTGTAGGCTGACCACATCAGAGTGCCCCTAATATAACCACATCCATGTTTTCCCCTCTTCTTATAGAATGATTCTTCTCTTCTTCCATTTCAGCTGATAAGGTGCTCAGTTGTCTCGTGGTTCATCATACAATTTCCCTTCTGCCCTCTTTGAGAATATTCAACAGTCTTTCCCATACCTTCAGTAAGTGAACAGTCCCTATAAAATCAAACACATTGTCTATGTCAGCTGCCATATTAAAATCTGCACTAATACAACTACCCAGTATAAATAGCAACAAATAAAATACACCACAAGAGCTAGTGATTCTTGAAAACATCCTACTGGGAGTACCAGTCGGTTATTTCTGGGAAGACAGGGAAACGCTTTGGGAGCACAAAGGATAGTAATAATGAATTCCACATTCTCCCCTCACCAAATTACTCCTCCAGACATCAGAAGATAATAAATATCTCAACCTCCAAAAAACATAAACTGTAGCAGCTGGTTTCCAGATGACTGCAAAAAGAGAAGGCTCCATTTACTTACTGTCAGTGCATGTTTCTAAGATTACAGAAAAAATAACATAGACAAGGCATGCAATTAAAATATCTATCCTCTCCACGTATTCCACCATTGTATTGCAATTTGTGCATGCAAATCATCCACAAGATTGATCTGTTTGGTATTTTAGCTGTCCATATCATGTGGCTGTCTTCAGAGCCTATCAATTATACTAGACAGGTACATAAGTAATTATTTTCCCTGAAGATTCTCAGCCACGTTTCATAAGCAGCACTGTATTGCCATGTACCCATTCCATTTCCTTAGCCATGCAAGAAAAAAAAAAACAATTGTGTTACTCAGATGATTCTATTTTTGAATTTTTGTTCTTGCATGAAAGTTTGTTTACTGTTTCACATTTTGTCTAATTGTTGCCAGTTGGCATCCAGACTGATGTTGTCATGCAAGACCTAGGACAAGCTGTGAACATCTAGATTTACAGACTTTCTGCCTGCTAGCCCACATAAATAAATTGATGCAAATGTGCCTGACTGTATATACACTGAATCAGTCTGTTAATGGAAAAGGCTTGCATTCTGTCATAGGAAGTATTCATCTGATTTTAGATTTCTTCCTATAGTTAAGGAATTACTGAATAAATCCTCTAAAGTTGTTAATGAGGATGTTTATTTCAAAGATATGTTGGAGGTATAGTGAATCAGTCTTACTAGATACAGATGTTACATTTTTTATCCCTGTCAGAGCTGCTTTATGCTGCATTTAAACTTTCAGGGTAACATCAACAAAACATAAAGGGGCTGGATTCAGAAATTAGAAATGCATTGTGTAAAGTCCTAGTACCATAAATTATATAAGGTGCATTGTTGAATAATTCTGAAACAATCATGTGAACATGCTGCTTCGTAGAGGAAGCAAGTAGCACAAACAAATTTGCAGAAATAATATGTAAATGGATGCAAAACAAGCAGCAGAACATGACAGATGGCTGCAAAGTGTTCATGAAATTATTAAATCATGACTGATTACATTCAGAGATAGGATTTTCACTATGATATACAATAAAGCAGATAATGCACACAAACACATGTGTTGTATTACCACTCATGGAAGTGGCAGCATACCAACCAAAAGCCCCCCCCCCCCACGCTAGTGCGGAACAGCTGTAGTAAAAGGGCTGCTGCTGTTATGTGTATACTGCATGGAGGTTAGCTACTTAAACACTAGGTAGATGATTTACCATTATTATGAGCACTGCATTACTAGGTCTTGTCTGCCAATGGTAAGTGTATAGGGCCACATGTGTTGGACAGACAACCTGTGGTATGTTTAACACTTATAGCAGCAACTTGTTCAGCCATGTCACTCCATCTTGTCTAGCCTTGGTAAGACTCTCTCCTAAAATAGGCAAATAGAATGCCCACATTTTGTGCATTTATTTATTTTTATTTACCAAGTTAGTGCACTGCTCTGAAATGACACATTGTTGGCACAGTCAAGGTGAAAATACATTCACAGTTAGGAATACAGAAAGTAATACAATAAACAGTCTAAGTCACAAAGTAAACTACTTTATAGGTTTATAGCTGAATACTAAGGTGAATGCCCTGAAGGGCCATTTTAAGCCAAGCCAATAACACAAGATCACAATCAAACCCTGTACCTTGTGCCTGTGAGGTAAAGACCTTAACCATTGCACCCCCCCCCTTGAAAGAAGATGCTTTTAAATTTTTTAGTGATATTTTCATTGAGCAAGATTGGTTTCCCCTGTGCAGTTCTCAGACAGTGAATGAAAAATGATTTATTTTTAATCGTCATGTGTCCGAGGTTACAGGTGCAGTTTCTCCTATTAAAAACAAAGCTGGTTAAAATATATGTAATATTAATTATTATTTCAGAATGAAACCAGAAGATTTAAAAATGAACCAAAACATCCTGTGCAGACTATACAAAAGAATATGCAACACAAGCATTTTTACTTTAGCAATTCTGATGAAGTGCTGTTAAATCAAAGGACAAAAGAGCTAAAGTTAAAATACTTGTGTCGTATATTCTTTGGTATACTCTGGACAGGACTCTTGGTTAAAATATTACCAATGTTTATTGAATGGGATAAAAACATTGCTGAAGAAGCAGAAAAGTATTAACAATTTTAAAAAGACAAAATCACTTACCTTAGATGGCTAGTAACGATGACTATCAAACTAAGAGATTGAGGGACAGCTAAAAGTATTTCATTTTATGTGACTTTTCAGTCCTTTAACTGGAAAAAGTTACTGTAAATATCATACTGTTTGACCTTAGACTCTAGCAATGCTTTTAAATTTATTCTGTTGATTTGTACAATTATTCAAGGAATATTTTAGAAATATTCATAATTAACCTAAACATAAAACGACACTAAATTTATTCCTAAAAAGGCTAATAAGTCTGGATTTGATTTATTTCATTTGAAGTTGCTTGTGATATGATTAGGCTAGATAATTCAACATTTTAAGTTTTGGTTGAATGACTTTGGAATAATAAAAACATATGTTTGCTTTTCTTAATCTGGTCAGTAATTAACATTTCAGTTCTTTGTATGACCAAATATTTCAAAAGTTTATGGAGGTCAACAGTGGTAGCACCTATCTATAAATCTGTCCCTAAAGACATTGTAAAAACTTACAGATTCATTACTTCCCAACACAATTACAAAAATGCTTGAAAATATGTACAGCTTGAAACTGATGGGTTATACTTTTTAGGAATAATTTATTAGGCATTTGTATCATTGCCACACCACAGAGACTGCCTTGGTGTCATTTAAGATCATAGATCATAGGAGATACAAGCAAAAGAGTACTGCAACCATGTATGCCTTACCAGTACCTATCCTTGGACTGTACCTCCGTTTTCAAAGAGGGTAAGGCCATTCAAGCTATGGGCGAAGTCGTGAATACTCATGCACTCACCCATTTCCTTTAGAAGGAAGATAATGTATCGCATTGCTTGATTTGTAGCAGGAGTCTATTTCAAGGGTGGGGAAGGTGCAGCGTAATGAACCTCTCCACCGTGTTTTATGCATTTGATGATTTAAATTTAAGTCAATGATTCTGGCATTATGGGGATATTTGATTTATGGAGAAACATGAGCTCTAGGACCACTGAGTCCCTAATGACATGGAAGGCAAGACATAGAGCTCTTTTCAGAAATCTGTGAGACAGTGAATTAAGAGTGTAGTGCTTCCAGTCTTTTCTGGTAGCCTAGGGTTTCTAAGCTGGTGTTCTTTTAGTCAGGAACTTACGGGTTCTTTTTGGTTGTTTGACATGTGTGGAGAAGTACATCCCAAAAACGGCATTGCATTTAATAATTGGCCTAATTAATGCTGAATATAAAGGGACAATGACCTCTTTAGATCTAGATCTATTAATTTAGCAGTTAGCTGCCTTAAGTTGAAGAACTTGCTCACTGCTGCCATTGCATGATGATCAAAGGAGAGAGAGTTATCAACCTAAGTTCCAAGATCTTTAATAACATTTTCATTTTGGAGTGCAGCATTGTCTATGTTGTATGCTGAGGGAAGAAGATGTTTACTAAATATGACAATGTTGTACTTTTTAGCCATTAATTTGAACCCATTTTAGTATGCCAGGTGTTTACAAATGTAAGTTCTTGCTCAAGAGCTTTGGCTTCAGAGAAGCACTTAACAATGACTCCCATTGTACAATTGTCTGCAAACTTGGTTAGAAAGAGGTCTGATGAAGTAATGTGTAACATTATGAAAGCGCTTACACAATAAACAATTTTGGATTTTACTGAAGCTGCTTGGATTTTACTGAAGCTGTTTGGATTACTGCTGTTGTCTTCTGCCACAGGGTTTCATTGATGTTGGACTATTGGATTTGCTCTCTGTTCCTGTGGGTTTTTATTTAACAGGTGTAATCAGTTTACCCAATTTCAAGTTATCTGCATACAGAGTATAAGAACACCTCAGATGAAAAAGTTGGTCTGAGAGATACAATCTAAAGAAATAAAGACCTAGGACAGAGCCCTGTGGGACACCCTAACTATAATCAAGAATTTCACCCATCTAATTGCTGTATAATACTTGCCATGTTCTATTTGTAAACCATGCAGCTATCCATCTTATTAAGAGTACATTGATACCTAGTTGGTCTAATTTATTGATCAGTGTTTTGTGTATGACCCTGTTAAATGCTGAAGTTAAATCTATATAAATTACATAACAGCGCAATTTTTTCATTCATAGCTGTTATGATATTGTTTTAGGACATCACATTACAGGTAGTAAAAGATACATTTTCAACATATGCATGCTGATATATGGTTTCAAGTCCAAACCTATCCAGCTCTGACAGTAACTTATCCAATATTACCTTCTCCATTATTCTTCCACAACATGAAAGTAGATTTAAGGGTCTGTATGACTCTGAGTTTGTCTGACTCCTTTTTCCCTTAAAGACAGGTTTAATGGGTTCATAAGTAAGTATTAGGCTAGCTGCCCGTGTGGGCCATTTCAACTCATTACATCTGAGTGACGTATCCAGGAGTATCTGCAGTTACCTCCCACTGACACCTCTAGGAGACAAATATTGCTTGTTCATATTTGCATCAATAATTCCAAAACCATACTATTTACAAGGTTTTAAAAGACTTCATCGTAAAGCTTACATAATAACAAACTCAACTGCATTAATATTTAACCACTGTTTAGTGCAGGTAAAGAGATATCAACTGTTGTTTTTATGATATTAATTTATATAGATACAGTGTTCACATTTCTCTAACTTTCTCAACAAACAAGTAACATAGACAGAACACCTCATATGAAAGCACTCAGCTGCATGAATAAAATGCTGCTGACAGTATGTGTGTAACTTGAGTGGTTGCTGAGATATTGTAAGTTGTTTACAAAATATTACAAACTTAATAGTCACTGTGTTTACTGGGACTTATAAAATTCAGTTTAAGACCTAGAACCTAAAGAATACTACCACTATAAAAAAGTTTGTGTTGAAGAGTTTGCCATGAATGCTTCTTTCATAACCCCTGTGGTTCCACAGATATGAACACTTCTTTAAAATGTGAGGACATAATTTGAGTCTCTCAAAAGGCTTAGGTTCCGCCCAATGAAAGTTACAGCTCAAACTTCCTAAGCTCCATTAGAGTGAACGAATTAAGCTTAGACAATTTCCCTACCAAAGGTAAGAATCAAACCCCATACTTTGTGTATGTGAGATAAACACATTAACCATTATACCAACCCCCAACCCAAATTTGGAGGGTGCTAGATTAGAATCCAAGCTCACCTGAATTGTAGCCATGAACTCACACCAGCTGCCACAGGGAACACTAAAGTGAGAATCAAACTCTCGACCTTGCGTTGTTGATGTAAACACCTTTACCATTATCCCAACTCCCACCTGCTAAATGCATGCCTCCAATCTTCAGGAATCTCCCTATTTCTATATGACCTAGGAAATAACAGAGATAATGGTATTGTAAATTACTCGTAAAGTGTTCTCTGGTCATTATTATTAATTCCATCTCCTCCCTGTGCTTTGCTTGCATCCAGTTTGCATAGTTCTTTTTCAATATAATCTAATTTGATTTCAGTATCTGAGGTTATCTGGCTGCCATAAGGACAACCCCCTTTGTGAAGCCAAACTGGTTTACATAAAATGTTCTAAATATATTTATAATCTGTTGTGTCTGAGAATAAATTTTAGAATCTACACACAGTTTATCAGCTTCTATGCCTTTACTCCTCCAACATCTTATGTATCATTAAAATGCTTTTCTATTATGCTCAACATCTTTATATAAATTTTCCTTATTTTTTTTTCTTCATCTTATCTCACACTATACTTAATTTGTTTCTTCAGTGTGTTCATTTCAATTTTCAAAGTTGCAGTTCTGCCTCTTTTACATGTCTTATATTTTATATTTTGTGTCTCTCACCTTAATCATGTCTCTCTTTCTTATGGAAATATATCCTCCTGACTTTGTGTGCCTAAATCCTGATATTAAACTTTTTTGTTTGCATTAAAGCAATTTCTCTTTCTAAACTTTCCACATTCCTTCTGTAGTTTTTCCACTGAACACATCACTCAAGTTAATTTTACATAGTGACTATTTTGGTTCCATATAATCTGTAATTAATCTTCTGTGCATTGGTTTAGATTTCAGTTTGGCACAATTATCTACCAACAAATTAACCTTTATAACCCCATGATCACTGCATATCAACAGATGTAAAACTTGACATGAAGTAAGAGTAATTTCTTTAGGAACACAAACAGTGTCTAGTATGTTCCGTTCCCTGATAGTTTTTTTTTTTCACAATCTGAAGCAATTGTTGTTCCTGAATATACACTGTGAATAATTTATTTACTAATGTTGTTTAATCAATATTATTCCAGTCTGTTTATGGTAAATTTAAGTCCTCAGACACTATTATTGTTATTCCCTCCTGTGTTTCATGCAAAAAATATGTGAATTCCTCTAGGTCATCAGCACTTGACTGTGGTAGTCCATGCAATCCAACAATTGTTATATGTTCCAGGGTTGTCTTTCTTGTCACAGTTACACAATCTATAGTATTGGTGTTATCACTGAACATACAATAATCACAGATCTATTAACTATCTTTAATCCCTATCATAACACTTCAACTTGATTTTTCATTAGAATGTCTGTTACAGTAAAAACATTTATACCCTGGCAGAACTGGTTTACAGTCATTGTTCTTTAACCATGTTTCATAAACAATAAGAACATCAGTCTTGTGGGAATGTAGCAAATCTTCCAATAAAAAAAAAAACTTTATTATACAACTCCCCCCCATTAATATTCAAAAACGTGCACACTGATTGGTCAACGTGCACGTTGTAAATCAGTTATAGTAATCCATTGCTATAACTCTTTTCTCTCACTGTTTCGCTATGTGAGACAGTTTTAAAAAAAGCAACGGAGATTCTCCGTTGCTTTTTTAAAGCTGTCTCGCTATGTTAAACTCCTTTAACATAGCGAGACAGTTTGTAAAAAGCAACGGAGATCTTGCTTTCTCCATTGCTTTTTTCAAAACTGTCTCGCTATGTTAAATGGGTTTAACATACCGAGACAGCTTTAAAAAAATTTTTTTAAAGCTGTCTCGCTATGTTAAACCCATTTAACATAGCGAAAACAGTTTGTAAAAAGCAATGGAGATCTTGCTTTCTCCGTTGCTTTTTTCAAAACTGTCTTGCTATGTTAAATGGGTTTAACATACCGAGACAGCTTTAAAAAAAGCAACGGAGATTCTCCGTTGCTTTTTTTAAAGCTGTCTTGCTATGTTAAACCTATTCAACATAGCGAAAACAGTTTGTAAAAAGCAATGATCTTGCTTTCTCCGTTGCTTTTTCCCACAGTTCTGATGTACTACGTAGGCATACACATTCGCCGTACATCAGAACTGCCGCAGAATACCAGACAGCTGCGGAAGGGCAGCAAGGAGGCATTATACAATGCCATTATTTTAAGAAAATTAATTATTTTTTTTCTTAAATAATGTCATTGTATAATAGCAATAACCCACTTCTGGGTGTGGGTAATGCTGGATTTACCCACGGTTGGCTTTGTTTGGCCACTTGGGCTTCGCCCTTGTGACCAAACCACACCAACCGTGGGTAAATCCAGCATTACCCACACCCAGGCGTGGGTTATTGCTATATTATTAACAGTCCTACCATTAACAACCATCAAAGATGAATCAAATGTTGCCATCTGTAAACTGTATAGCACTACAAACATCCCTCCCATGTCTAACTGAGACTGTTATCTATCCATATGTGGAAAATTTTAATATGAACTAATGAAAGGTTAATATTGTTGCAATTGGACATTAATGTAAAAAAAAAAAACTAAATGCATTAAAAGTAAAGGGAAAGCACTAATAATCTTAACCACTTGAGAGAGCTTTAACTAATTGTTATTATGTTTATACCCTTGTAGTGAGGCATAAATTAACGTGAAATAAAGAATTTTAACTGTAGTTTCTGAAATAAGTGTAAGTAACAAATCCCTTGAACTGGACATTACCTAGCGAACATATACAATACCAAATTATACAGTTTTTGATGCAAAACAATATATTTTTACAGTTTACTTTGCTGATAAGAGCAGCCCCGTGAAATTTTTAATAGAGCTGAAAATTCTTGCCATGACATCATGAAAGACTGAACCCACAATGTCTTACTGCCTAAATTATACTTCCATGCAACCTGCAGCAACAGCAGAGAATTATGTTCTAGAAAAATCTGCTATCAGCTTCACAAGGAACACCTTAAACTGGCAATTAAAATATGTAATGATCACTATGGAGGACAGATGATGTAGAAGTGAAAGCACACGTAGATAAGTAGCTGCTATTCTAAAGAAGCAAGCTGCTGTTTGATTAATCAAAATGCAGAATGCAGAATGTAAGTTATTATTCAAGGCCTAAATTTTTATGGGCATCATCACAGAGGAAAACTGAGTTGACAATGCAACTAAAATACATAAAAAACATTGTATAATCTTGAAAGTTTCTTAAAAAGATTAACACGAGGAAGGTAGTTAGAAATGAAATACAAAACAAAAATGCATGGAAAGTGAAACTAGACAGGTTAAATGATTGATAGTGCAGTGCTTATTAGTTTTCTAGCTATTTAATGAGTTGTAATGTGCATCAGCTGATGAATTCTACAGACAGGCCAGTCACAAGTGGAGTCCTTCAGGGATCAGTCATGGGACTGCTCCTTTTTGGTATTTACTTCTCTGAAGTCAAGACCAATGTCAATGGCCTCTGGCTGACTAAATTTGCAGATGATTGCAAATTAGGAGCTGTCACTAAATCACCCACTGACATAAATGTTTTCTAGGAAAGGCTGGCACAGACAAACACCTGGTGCCAGAGCCATGGACTGAAAACTAAATGCCAAGAATTGCATAATAGTATCCTTTGGGAAGTCATCCCCCCCAGGTAACTATCATATTGACAACATGCCCCTAGAAGTTAACCCAGTCAGTAATCAGGGACTTGGGGACACACATAGATGGTAATCTGGCCTTTGACCATCATGTGTCTACAGTAGTGAGGAAATCATTCTATGTTGTGCAAGTTATAAACAAATATATGGCACTTCGGTCCAAGGAAGTCATTGTTCCATTGTATTTGGCATTCATCAGACCTATCATTGAGTACAATGCCCCCTTTGGTATGTACCTCACCAGGCATATCCAGCAATTGGAACATCCACATAGATTCTTCATTAAAAGAATACAGGGCATAAGTAACATGTCCTATGCATTCCACCTCAAGGCCCTATCCCTGTATTCTGCCTCCTACAGGCTGTTGAGGGGAGATCTATACCTGGCATACAAGGCATTGTGAGGCCCTTCTTTGATGGACCTCCTGCATATCCACAAAACAAACAGCACCAGAATTACCCATTCTAAAGTCTTAAAACTTGGCTGTGATAGTACCTGCTGGAGAGACAGATAAGTATCCCAGAATCTACCCAGTTTATAGAACAGGCACCCCATCCATGTGAAGCAAAGTTCCTCCCTAACCCAATTCAAGACTAAGTTGGACAATTGGATGGGGATCAGGAAATTCATCCCTAGTTTGGCACCTATGCCTCAAATGGACACAGGCAGCCTGTAAATGATTCATCTCCTAGTCCCCTGCTTATACTTATCAAGGGTACCAGAACTTGTCAGAGATTTGGGATGCATGGCTAGGCTTAAAATGCCCTTGTGGTTGTTAGCCTAGTAAACACCTATGAGCCTAATTCTGTTGATAATAAAAGATGTAGTTATAATCCAAAATATAATCTGAGGAAACTAAGATAACTGCTAAATTAGTAATTAATTAATTAATCCTGCTAAATTATGGAATTTTTGCTATAATTAGTTTACTGGTTCCTTCTGGTGGCAGATGTAAGTTTCCATACTAGCTATGGACTTTACTTGCTACATAGGTGGTTTTTTTTGGACAAGTAGCATCTTCAGCCTATATAACTAAGCACCCTGGAATGATGGATTTGCAATTTCCAACCATGTCTGTAGTCGGTCTGATTGAAATGTAGCAAGTGTCTCATACTAACTGGCAATCACCTACTACTTAAAACAGTACACACAATGTGTGAGAGATGCAGTTACACAATGTAAATGTAAGAAAATCTGTCCCCCAAAAGCCACAACAGATAAGCAGGCTGTCAATATCACACAAACCAACACTAAACAAAGGACAAACAGTTCAGGCCAAACAACTAGACCTGTATATTCTGAGGTGCTTAAAAGAAACCTATCTAAACCACTAAGGCCTCCTAAATGTAACCTAAGTAACAAGTACCTTCACCAACATCACAAAAACACATCATAGGCAGCACCCACCATGAAACTGTTCCCTATTAAAATCGCAAAGGTCCACTTACCCGAATATGGAAATGTTGACATATACAGCGAAATGCGAAATCACCGATCGTCCTGAAGTGAGAAATCTGAAATGTCAAATCGTCATGGTTGGCCCTTCTGCAGTATAGCTCCGTAAGGTAAGTGTGCGATAGTTATGGACCTTAGGGTTAGGGTGCGGGTTAAGGTAAGTGTATAGATAGTAACAGTGTGTGATAGTTATGGACCATAGGGTTAGGGTGCGGGTTAAGGTAAGTGCATAGCTAGTAATGTATGTAAGGTTTAGTGTAGGGTTAGAAGTAAGGTTTTGTTAAGTGTATGCGTGTGGGTTATTTAATTTGTTTGGGTATAGCTCTGTAAGGTAAGTGTGCGATAGTTATGGACCTTAGGTTTAGGGTGTGGGTTAAGGTAAGTGCATAGACAGTAATGTATGTAAGGTTTAGTGTAGGGTTAGAAGTAGGGTTTTTGTTAGTGTATGTATGTGGTTTATTTATTTTGTTTGGGTAGGTAGTATGTAGTGCGCGGTGGGGTTGGACAACTATGATGGTTCGAGATTTTGAATTTCGTGGTTTAGTGTATTCAGTGTATTCGTCGTTCGGGTAATATGTGTTGATGATTCCATATTCGCTGTTTATGACTTTCACGGTTGTAATATAGACCCCCATGAAACATACATCTAAGAGTCAGACTTCCTCATTTCAAAGCCCATAATGCAAACCTACACACAATTCAATATCTAGTAATAAGTGACTCCATAGTGAGGCATTCTGATATACCACCCATCTGGGTGTGCAAAGAGAGGGTCACGGTCAATAACCTATCAAGTACCAGGATTTGCCACATCATGTATGCAGTCAAGTACTTGCACCATCAGTTCACATATGGCATAGTCATAGTACACATGACTCCCTAGACTTAATGAAGGGAGACAAGATGGAGCTCTCGGAATATGTGTCTGAGGCTGGTATAAACATCGTCTTGACCAGCACTCTATCATCTTCAAGAATGATGCTACAGTACAAACAAAAGATTATTGATTTTAACAATTGGCTTAGCTTCTGGTTTCATTTAAAGGGGGTACAAATTATTTATCAACTTGGGAAGAGATGATAGCCCCAACTGCTTTATCAGGGATGGCCTACACGTCTTCTCCCAGGATTTGTGTATCGGCTAAATCCTTGTCTACCCCACAGTGCTGTTTTAGGCAATGTCAGTGTTCTAGAGCTTCCAATATAACTAAACAGAATATGCATAACATTAAGGTATTGCTACTCAATGCTAGGAGCCTTGGTAAAAAACTCCACTCTCTACCCTGGAAACCACTGACATCTCTCTCTCCCTTTGTATGTATATATATATATATATATATATATATATATATATATATATATATATATATATATACCATTTAAAGCACTCCATCAGTGCAAGGTTTCAGTGCCTATCACACATTCAGGCCCATCATATTAGATGAAGGCACTAAAGTGAGTGGTGTCTCCACATTCATAATAAAACATTTCATCTTCAGACTCATTGGACAAGATAACAACCTGGAACTCCTTCATGTCCATCTTGCTATTAAAAAACCCTTACTCATATCATAGCTAATTATAGTACCCCCTCTATCTCCTCCCTTCATTCATGCCTCCTAACTAACTAGTATGGAGTCAATATGCATTAAGCCAAACGCCATTCTCCTAGGAAGCTTCAACTACCCCTCCAAAATGGAAGATTTATACATCCTCAAAAATGTATGCCCAGAGATTTCTGACTTCTTCAACACAAACTCCCCGGACCAGTTAGTTTGCACCCCCAATCAAGGGTGATAAACTCCTGGGTTTGATCCTTACCAAAATGGGCAACTTTGCTCCACACCAATTCTAACTTCCTCCCTCGTCAAATCAAACCACAAGTCAACCACATTCACCAAAGGACTGAAGCCTAAAGCATCTTCCAGTAACCTAGTATTTAGAGATTATGGAAAGTCTAATCTACTAAACATAACTGATGACCCACTGCTTATGCAGAATCCTTCACCGGTAAATTTTATGCACATGTAAATAACTGCATAGATGTATATGTCCCTCTCAGAAATAAATCCAATGCCAAATTCAAAAATAAACCATTATGAAGGAACCCTAATATAAACAGGCTCTATAATAAACAAACAAAAAAACTCACTGCAAACAAAATAAATCTATCAAAATGTCAAAAATGCTCTTGCTTAACTAAGCAAGGAGTAACGGACCATGATCAGATCAACCAAATCCAGATATGAGGTAAAAATAGCCACCCAGGCAAAGGATAACAACAAAGCCTTCTTTAATTATGTTTAAAATATCAGAAAAAATGCAAATCATTGTACATATCTAATAATAAATTATATCACATAATCAGAGCCGTAGGACATATCCAGTCTAGTACAGGACAAATTTTGCTCAAACTTCACCCCTCACCAATATTTGCAGATCTCTTACCCATATAAACACCCCTCCAGATCTCCCCAAAACAAGTTCTTAAGATGTTATCTAAGGCCAACAGCGCTACATCTATGGGGCCAGACAACATACCAGGCTGCCTACTGATCAGCCTGAAACATGACTTGTCTGAGCCCCTACAGAAGCTATTCAATAACAGCCTTAAAACAGCCTTTGTACAGGAAGAATGGAGGACAGCAACAGTCAATTACCTGCACGAAGGTGGGTCTTCAATGGAACCAGGTTATTATAGACCCATAAGCCTGACATGTAAGGCTGTGGAAAGGATCATTATGGAATTAATATATAAAAATATAGATGACCTACAGACTCTCTACCTAGACCAGTTTGGATTCATCAAGGGGAAATCCTGCCTACTTAACCTGGTCGACTTCTTCAAAAAAGTTACTGAAGCACTAGACGAGGGCAAAATAGTGCATGCTGCATATCTAGACCTCTCTGGGCATTTGATATCAGTCCACACTCAGGTTTTGTAGATAACATCTCCCAGTTAAATGTCAGTGCCTATGTAATTCATTGGATAGCATGCTGGCTCACAGACCCCAGGAAGTTAGGTTACATGGCTCCACTTCCTCCAAAAGGCCTGTCACTATCAGTGTATCCCTGGGTTCAGTGCTTGGACCAATCCTCTTTGGCAATTACTTCTCAAAGGTCAAAGCTAATGTTAATAGTTTGTGGCTGTTCATGTTTACAGATGACTGCAAATTTGGTGTCATCTCCCCAGAGAACAACAAGGTCCTGTGTGAGGGCCTGTCCCAAACAAATAGAGGGAGTCAAAATCATGGACTAAAACTAAATGCCAAGAAGTGTGTAATCATAGGACACTCCCAAAAACTGATCCCATAGTTAGGTGTCTGGGAACCTATGCTGCCAATGAACTGTCATTTGACCACCACATGTGCACTTTTGTAAAGGAGTCCTTTACCACTGCACAGCTTATACGTAAAGGGATTGTGTCCAGATCCAAAGATGCAATTGTTCCATGTACTTGACACTCATTAGGCTGAATCCTGAGTATAATGCCCCTTTTGGTTTGTATCAATCCAAATACTTGTCGTGACTGGAGTGACTACAACACTTTTACACTAAACAAATATCAAGGTCCTAAGTCATAAAAACTTTGCATACCTTCTCAAACTCTTGTCCCTCTTCTTAGTATCATACAGGTTACTGAGAGGGGACCACTGCCTTGTATACAGAGCTTCAATAGAATATCTTCTGTCAGACCTATTTCACATTTGCAAGTCCACTGGACTGATAAAGACTAGCTCAAGGAATCTCCCTCTCTTTTGCAAACTAAATAGAACATGTTGGAGAGATAGATTTGTATCACAGAGAATACCACATCTGTAGACACATCTTCCATGCCACAAGCTTAGTACTTCTCTCACTCTATTCAAATTTAACTTGGATAAATGGATGTGTAACTGCAAATTCACCCCTGGTTTAATACCCCTATCTTTCATGGATAGGGAAAACATGTAAATGTCCCAACATATCCTTGTTCAGCCCATCTTTGGGTTATTTGTATGCAAAATGTAAGGGTTAAAAAATACCAAGGGAATATAAAGCTAGGCTTTTTAAGATCCTCAGAGATTAATAGTCATGAATGTCAACATATGAACTGAATTAAGCTGTTTTTTACATTCTAACATAAGCTAATACATGTGGCAAAAATGATTAATTGTTTTAATCCATTATCTAAACACTGTTTAATGCCAATTGTTTAAACTTCACAAAAGCAAAGGCTTGAGCTAATTGGATCTATTCAGTGTTTTGTTCTGGAAAACACATTTAGCTTAAAGTGAAGGATAATTTTATGGTAACCAGGACTTCAGCATACCTTGTAAGATTTTCTGCTCCCTTAGACAACATTACTATATGCCGAATAGTGCATCTGGAACTGTCCACCTAAATAATTATCCTGCTCCACCACTGCTGTGTTTTCTGGAGCCCCTTATTAAGTTAAACTGCTTTAGGTATAAACCTAAAATCAAAAAAGTCCTGGTGTTTGTGGCATAAATAGTCAGATGTTTGATAGTATTGGTATGCATACTCCTCAACCTTTACACATGGAAAATAGTTACAAAGGCTCTTGAAAATAGATACAGCCAGATAAATGAATACACGCACACACACACACATGCACACACACGCATGCACGCACGCGCGCGCACACACACACACACACACACACACACACACACACACACACACACACACACACACACACACACACACACACACACACACATAAAAATATGGATATCTAATTAGCATAAACTTAGCATATGAAATAGCTCATAACTCCTCCTACTTCAAGTGGGATTGTGAGATGCTACCCAAAAACACATTTTTAAACATTTGAAACTGGCAAAAATTATAAAAATATGTAAGTGCATTATCGAAGATGACTGTAAAATCAGTCAATTGTAATGAATAATACTGTAAAAAATCTACCTCACTAAGTAATTTACGTTTGCTTTTGAAAAAGGGAGATGCAACATGTAGGTCCTCTTTCTTTAAATTATTGCTGCTATTGTTTGTAGGCCATGTAATCTGATTTCCTGTAGGCTAATCAGCTTCAAAATTATGTGGGGTGGTGGGGAAGGGGTTGAGAAATCATGTGATGGGATAAATCAAGCTTGAAAATAAGAGCATATTTCCAAAATTATTGCTGTTCAGAAAATCATATGAAGTGGTAAATCAGTCCATAAAATAGGAGCCCTCCTACAAAATTGGTACATTTGAGAGATCTAATGAAATGTTTAGCTAAATTTCTTTACCTCTGTTTCAAGATGTTTCGGTTTGGTAGTTCCTGCATGATAATATCTGGTATTCATACTGCTCTGCTTACTGTAGCTGACTCATTGACATAAGAGCAGGTATCTACTATACTGTGGGAGCCCCAGGTGTCAGAGGCCTAACTAGGAGAAAGAGGAGATGTAGGCCTGACTATATTTCCAGGGCAGCTAACTGTAGCTCCTCCCAAAAGAAAGTATTCTAAGGTAAGCTGCAGGTGCTCATGCCATAGGCAGGACCAACCAATCCCAGCTGTGCATCCGAGAATCTGAGCCTATAAACTGCCCAGTAATATCACAAAAATTCCAAGTCTGGAGGTTTAAGATAGTTCAGGGCCAAAAAGGCCTCATCCCTGCTTTGTGATGGCAGCAATACCTGCTACCTCAGGAATTCTCTTTTTAAAGAGGAATTAAATCATGAAAGGGGCCATAGGCAGAAACAGCCTCCAGACAGCTAGTTAGTAAGGGATGAGGGAGTCAAAAATAAGCATAGTGCCTGCTAACTCTGTATGTAATAAATGAATAATGAAAGGTGATGGTACTTATTTACTTATTTGGTAACTTTCACCTACCTCTGAAACTGTTTGCTTCTTAAGTCAAACAATAGTTTGCTGTTATCAACTCTGGTGAGCCTGCTTCAAGTTTGTCAAAGGGAACAGTATGTATTTGGGAAATACATCATCTGTTCCACTTCATGTCATTGGACACTCTGTGCTTTTGTCACACTGTAACAGTGCATATGTTTAAAAAATGTCAAGACCTAATATCTGAAAAGAGCAGCTGAAAGTGCATTAATAATATCTCTGAATAGTTACCCACCGCTGCTAGCAATTCTTGTGTCTTGCTATATACTAGTTACAGGCAGGCTCATTTACAAATAAGAATGATATCTTTTTACTTTGGAAAAGTTACAACTTTTCAGTCTTAAAACATTCTAAATATTTCTCCCCTCTCTGCAATCATATCTTGAATTAAAATATAGTACATTAGATAGTGCACACAATTCTTCCGCTAACTATAATAATAAAAGAATAATTATTAATACAGAAGTAATGACTACCCATGTTTCAGAACTGGAAGCCCAGCTTCTGTAAAATTCATCCCGATTACAGTAGAGTCCATCAGTAAGGGTGTTATCTAAATGCTCATACTGTCTCTTTTTTTTTTAATAAATATTTTTAATTAATGTCTGCATTCCTGTACAGACTGACAATAAAAGAAAGCTGAATCTGCACTGAACAATGACCCAGTTCAGTGACTATACCAGATGTTAATTTATTGCTTTGTGAAGGAGACTGCTTACTGCTGATGGGAAAACACGACTTGTATTGCTAGCAGCAGTCAGGGATAGGGTTCACTGACTTTAAATGGAGACATTTGGACCCTGACTTCAGGCTTTCTCATTATAATTTTCAAAGATGGTGTTGTTTTAGCACCATTTAAAAACAAAGTCTTGTGCAAAAATATATATACCACGGGAAAATAAACATACCAAAACTCCTTTCTCCTACGTAAATACTATGAAGGAAGCAGGAAGCCGCTAGTTTTTGTTAAAACCGTAAATGAGGAAAGATAAAATGCAAAGTCAGGTAAATGCTTTTTGTTTTCATTCAAGCAAATGCAGGGCCTCTAGTGAAATTCAGACAGGCAGCAGTATAAAAACGTGATGCAGTCATTCAATCCTGTGTGTTTATGGGTTTGTACTAAAACATTATAATGCAGTTTGGAAACATTTAAAAAGAAAACATTGTGAATTGATCTTGACTACATGACATGGAATAATGCAGTGATTTAAGCAAATCAGTGCTCCCAGACTACCCCTAAAGCATAACACTCAAGATTACTAAATTTATTCGCCCTGGGTCTTCCCATCTTCTTGGTAAAATTTCCTATTTACTGTATTGAACATGTTATTTGACCCACATCCCTGTAATGCTGTTGTCTGGCTCTGTGGCACAGACGGATGGGGCCCTGACTGTGACCCAGACAACTGGGGTTTGATTAGTGACCCCAGCACCTCAGGAACTAGGCAGGGAGGGAGAGAAGTGAACCAACATTGCCCATTTACCTCCCTTGGGGGATGGAAAAGCATGTGTGTACTCTGGGGCAGACTGGGCCCTTTTAGGGATCAGGAAATCTACAACTCATGTTTTCATGGGGGGGGGGGGCAGGGTTGCCTGAGAGAAGACAGTCCTTGTGAAAGTGAGTTAAGGAACATCATTTCATGCAGCCTATTGCACATCACCCCTCACTTACACACACACACACACACACACACACACACACACACACACACACACACACACACGCGCGCGCGCGTGCTTTGCTTGGTGCATGTCGGGGATAGGGCAGCCTTCAGAACAAATTCGAACTGTTCCCGGGGGGCTGCCTAATGATAGCTCCTCTTGGTTGTTTCTCGTCCTGCTGATGGAGAATGAGTGGGAGTATGTTCCTGCTTTGTGTCTCAGTGTTTACCATTGTCCAAGTAGAAACAATAAGTTTAACGTTGTCAGCAAAGTTCAGCAGGCAACACCAAGTGTCTCATTGATGAAGTCTGATGCCTCACAGCTCCAGGGTCTGAGGTGTAGTTTTGAATTCTTGCCATTTTGCAGAGTTTATATGTTTTCTATGTGGATGCATGGCTTTTCTCTTGTTACTTCACTTTCTTCTCATCTCACAGAAAGCATGCTAGATAATTGGTCATAATAAGCTGTTCATACATAGTAAATTTACATTTGCCCTTATGGTCCAGCTCATGGCTGAAAAATGTTCTGAGAAGGACCGGTCCCCTGCTCAAAAAAAAAAAATCTCCCCCAAGGAACGATGTAACTATTCCATGTCTGTTTATAGAACCCTAAAGGGCAGACTTATTTTCCAGGAGACCATGAAACTTTGAATGCAATATTGCAAACATTTTCAAAGCCACCAGTTGTATATGCATGGACATTCCATGGTTTTACATTAACAAATACAGTCATATGACTTCAGCAGACATCTATGGTTTTACTCCAGATATAATTAAATGATTTCTTCAGAGTCTTATAAACACAGAGGCTGCTGTTTTTCAAGGTTCATGTAAAATGTTTCTTTGAATCTCTTTTTTTTGCTATGTTAATATCATTTTTGAAGACTGTAAAATCATTTTTGTTAACTGTATTCACAATGTAAACTCATAATAAAATTTTATTTTGAAAATATGCAAAAAAAGCAAAAAAAAAAAAAAAAAGAAAACCATAAAACCATTCTAAGCATGCATTTAGTCTACTGAATATAGCCTGGATTTTTTTTATTTTGCCCAGGATATTTATTTATTTATTTATTTATTTATTTATTTATTAGCATTTGTTGACCTGGAAGGTCCACAAGGTCAAAGACCCATTTTCAGTGGAGGCCCGGGGAGAAAAGCTCCTCAGAGTATTACAATAAGAGATATGTACATGTCTTCAAAGTGCTTTCTGAATGTGCCACAGTGACACTATTCCGTTTTCAGAGATGGAGAAGGCCCATGCTCATCCTCACCAATGTGTGCTAACCCTAACTCTAACCCTGCCCCTGCCCCAAATCCCGCCCTTATACTTTACCTTAGGGAAAACTCTTTCCATAACACTATCAGTAAAACACTACTTGTAGCACAATAAGGACAACTCCAGAGCCTTTAGCATAATTAATTTTAATAGCCACTTTCGTATAAAACAAACTTCATTAGAAAATACTTAGTGTGTAAAAATCTATGATATTTATATAGTTCAAACAGTTCAACCAATAACAAAATGCAGCCAATTAAATAATTAGGCAAATGAATAAAATGGAAAAAAACATGGCTATTAACCCTTCAACAACCACCTAGCTTATGATCTCTAAGAAAACTTCTTATGCGTATCATGTTGTTCAAGCTGGATAGAGAATCAGCACTTAACTTGACCTGCCATTTGTTTTTTTTTTCTCTACTTGATTTTTAAAATTACCACCTCTTTTGTCTTCAAGGACTTGTTCCAAAACTGCAGAAGAAAACTTTTTATGTTTATCACTTAAAAGAGAGTTTCTAAATAAGGCATTGTTGTGATCCTTAGTCTTTATTGCATAAATATGTTCTTTTACCCTTTCTGTTAGGCTTCTAGTGGTCATTCCCCATAGAAGCTCAAACAACCTGAACATGCCCCAGTATGCACCACTCCCACATAACCACAGATATATCATCCTGGGACTTTGATAGTCTAATGAATGTGATTTAAGAAAATGCAGGGTCCCTCATGAATAAACCTACATATACTCCAACTATTGCATTTGTAGGTGCCCCAGCTTTTGTTGGTGCTCGGGGGATAAATCTGTGTGTTGTCACTCACTAACGTGTTTATTACACACATCTTTCTTATGAACAAAAAGTGCTTGCTCCCAAAAAATTCTATAAAGGTCATTATTCCCTGTAATAATTTTCCAGTTGTTTTTAATGATCTGTTTCATATTATAAATGTCAGCTGACATATCAAGATAATATTGTGGAACCTCTTTCTTGTTTGCACCTACATCACCAATAGTTTTTTGTAATTTTTTTTTATAATTCTTAAACCCATTTGTAAGAATGGGTTCAAACTGTTCTTGTCTTTTTGAACAATCTTCTTGAGCAATTTGCTGTAAAAACTCAACATGATAACCCCTAGCTTGAAAAAGAGAGATAAACTTTATTTTTGCTGAAGCTTTATTTTTGCATTCCTCTAAAAGTCATTAATTTTGGGTTGAATAAAGCTAAATTTTGAAACCCAATCAATGACATTCCTGAAACTCAGAGACAGTTGACATATAGAGATTACTGTCTTTGTGATAAACCTTTGGATTTTTTTGTAGTTGTACAATATATTTCATTAGATAAACAGAGGAAGCTGTGCTGCACTCTATAATTGGCTGGATCATTGTCTCATGTTGTGGCACAGCTGTTTCTCTGGTGCATCATGTTGCATTTGTTCCCTGTAGTGTTATATGAACTATATAAAATGCCCATCTAACCACTATGAGGACATTGTAATCAAAGCAAAGATGGTCATCTATCATTGCATCTAGCTCATGTTTTAAAACAGAGAGTCTGTTCTGGATATAACCTTCACCTCTGCAGTTAAAGTTCAGAAGTTAGAACATCTAGACCCCCTACATCACCTGTGTAGTAGACATAACAATTTTTCCTTCCTTCTACTCAACTGCATGTTTTGTTATCCACACGTAATTATCCAACTTCACCTCTGAAAATAAAATTCTAAGTAGCAGGCGGCTCAACGGTGAGAGCTGTGGTATTCTGTTTACTGAGTACCCATGTTTGATGCAGTTATTTGTTTAGCAGTTAATTTTAAAGGCTTTAGCTTAGCCAGTAGACGGACCTCATGTAGGAACATGTGAAATGTTTTGCTAGATCTTTGAACTGTAAGAATTTCATCTACAGCAGTTATTTGTTGAAGGATTTCTACTCAAGCTGGAAACCAATACCCTCCCTTCACAAAAACCCATTAATCTTGATTTAGAAGCAGGATCTTTTTCCATTTCTTTCTTTGGTAGATTCATGAGCATGAGTACTCCTTGCATTACTTTACAAAGTAATAAGAACTTCTAGTGCCAAATTTCTGGTTTGTATCTATTTTTTAATATGTTAAAAATGGTTCACTATGGTATATTTGAAAGGGGTCGGGTTGAACAGTTGCAACATCGAAAAATAATGTTGCAGTTCAAAACTGCGGAAGACCGAAATGTCGAAAATGGTAAACACAAAAATGTGTAGTCGACATTTTCCACATTCCCACCTTCTACCCTTGTTACTCACCTTACCTCTACTATTTAGCAAGAGGGCTATGCCCCCCCTGTACCCCACCATATGGGGGGCTGTGCCCCCCACACCCCCTGCACATTAAATATATCAACACCGAGATCGCACTAAAGTGAGGAAATGGCCTACTTCCCTGTTCCTCACTGAAGCACAACCTCCCTCCACAGCCTCGGCATGTCGATTGCAGAAAGATTGAGGCACCATGCAACTTGACTGAACATGATCGACCACTTTTGGTTCAGTTTACTGTCCCTTGGAAACTGTGATTTCATACATCGGCTGTTCGACTTACTGCAGTTCGCATAAGTCATAGTAAACCGTTAAAAATATCAAAAATATATATAAGACCAAGATCGTTCATTTTGTACAGTAAAGCTGCTGGAAAGGAATTGGGTCCCTTAATACTAGTGGTCTTGATGTTACTCAAGGTTGTTTGTGGGTCTTCTGTGAAAATTAGCATCTTATTCCAAAGTGCTTAACTCAATTTGCTTTTCAAATAGTGAGTACAAGGCTAGCTTTTTTATCCTTTGTTGACCAGATTAGTCCCACTAGGCTAGCAGCGTTTTTTCAGGTGAGATCTAATGTGGCATTTATACTTCTAAGGGAAATTTGAACAGGGAACCAGGGGAACTTTGCCTGCTCTTTTGAATAGGTGCCATGGGATTGTTTTATATCTACTCAAGCTACTACCAACTGAAGCAAGTGGGAGCTTGGTTTAACATTTCATCCAATGATGACACAGTCATGAATACAGCCCCCCCTCCCCATACTGCAGTGCAGTATCAACAATCAATCTACCAGGTGTGGGGATAGAACCCACAACCTTCTGTACCAGAGGCAAGTGTGCTTCGTGCTGTGTCACTAACAGATTAGTCATTGATACAGTCAGGTCAAAAAAGCCAAACCTAAAGCGTATATATAATACATTTAATATTATTTTAGTGAAAGAAATTGTGTTATTGTCTTTTAGGAATATACAGCATTCTTGAATTTTAACTGTCAATTTTCTTCTTCTATTAATATAAAAGTTGAGATTGATAGCTTCATCGAGTTCTATATTTTTGCATCCTGATTCACATGTTATTGGTAAGATTGATAATACAGTTCTTTGAAGACAACATTAGAAAGGACAATAAGCCAACATTTTACCCATTTTACAATTCTTACTATTTACACATGCACAGAAATTTAACCAGCTTTTAGCTATACATTATATTTCCAACTTATTTTATTATTCTTGTGATCTCTGCTATTTTTTCAGGTATAAAATTCTCAATGAATGACATTCCATATATATATATTTTCCATAATGATTTATAGTTTCATAGGTGTTTACTGGGCTATTGACCTGAAGGTTTTTATAAGCCTAGCCATGTGTACCCAATATAATACTAGAGAAACCCAATATTAAGGATCATGCCTAAACTCAAGATCTTAGTTAGCAATGACTGCCCATATCTACTCATAGGTGAAATCTCTTCAGGAATTTACGGTTTCCCATCCAGTCATCCAGGCTATGCTTAAACAAGGTAGGGTTAGCACCTGTCCCACTTTGCGAGGGATAGTCCCTCTTTGGGCAGTTGTGTCCTGCAAAAAAATTGTAAAAATGGCAAATGTCCTGAGATTTTAGGGCAAAATCATTTCCTATATTTTATGTAACAGTTGCATAAAACAGTTATTCTATATCTGAAACACCTAAATGTTATAAGAAACGGAATAAGCAACTAAAATGCTACAAGAATAAGCTTTTATTTAGGAAAAAAATTGAAGTTCTGACCTTTCTACTGGCCGTGTGTATGTTTTGGCCTGCAAAATCTGACGTTTGTACCAAAAATGTCCCACTTTGGGCATTTGAAAAGGTGGCAACCCTAAAACAAGGTCATAGAGGGGCTTTGTTTGATGTAAACTGGTAGTGTATTCCAAAGGAGTGGCAACCTCTGAGAGACAAATCTGGCTTTCCAGCAGGTCCTATTTATGTTGCAAGCCAGGTTAAGGTCCCTGGAGTGGGTGGCCCTTATCCCATTTTACTTGTGAATGTGCAGCATTTTCATTAGGTTTGGATCTGAGATTGCTCTGTAGGCCAGGCACAAATCTCCTATAAGTAGTCTGTATGCTACTGAGTACACTGACAGTGACTTCAGTGTGTCAGTATATGACATGTGCTAGAGACCTGAATTTTCTTGGTTAGAAATCTCTGAGGTCTCTCAAGCTCCTGTAGGTGATTGGCAAGGTACATACTAAAGGGAGCATTGTACTCAATTATTGGCCTGATGAAGGTCAAGTACAGGAGTGTTATTTCACTCTTGAGGCAATGCCTTTGCTAACGAGATGTGTGACGTAGAATGCCTTCCTTACCACAGTAGACACATGGTGGTCTACAGTCAACTTGCATTCCCAAGTCTCTCTCTACTGAGTTGTTACTTTAGGGTATTATTATTTATATGATAGTCTGCAGGGATAATGTTTTTATTGAAGGGGATAATAATGCATTTTTTTGCACTGAGTTTGAGTCCATGGCTTTGGCACCAATCATTGGTTTGTGTAAGTCCCTCTTAAAGTATATTGACATCGTTTGGGGTTTCAATGACTGTACCTAATTTGCAGTCATCAGCAGACTTAGTCAGCCACAGTACCTCTGTTATGGCCTGGACTTCTGAGAAGTATATTTCAAACAATAGGGGGTCCAGCACTGACCCCTGTGGAACTCCACTGATGACAGGAGTGATGGTTGAGGTAAAGTCCACAACTTTGATTGAGTGTGATCTGTCAGTGAGCCAGTTAGCAACCCACCTGATGACATAAAGGTTGATATTCAACTGGGAAAGTTGATCAATCATGCCCGAATGTGAGATTGTGTCTAAGGCATTAATTAAGTCAAGGTAGGCTGTATGCACAGATTTGTCTTTGTCTATGGCTCTGGTGACATTTTTGAAGAAGTCCACAAGGTTAAATATGTATAACCTGCCTTTGACAAAACCAAACTGTGTCAGATCAAGGGTTTGGAGATTACCTATATCCTTATTTATAAGGTCCATGATGATTCACTCCATGGCCTTACAAGATAAGGCTGGTTAAGCTTAGGGGTCTTTAGTTCCCAGAGTCTATCACTGTACCCCCTTTATGAAGGGGAATTATGGTTGCTGTTTTCCATTCAACAGAGACAAAACCAGTATTCAGGCTGTGATTGAAGAGAGTACATAATGGAGTTGCTAACTCATGTTTTAAACCATCTAAAATGCAACCTGGGATGCCATCTGATCCCATAGAGGCTGGGTTTTTGGCCTTGGAGAGAGCATTATTGACTTGCTCTTTGGAGATGCAAGGTGGGGGAGATGTAGAGGTAATGCTTTGTGGAATGTTTGGAGGGGACGGGGGGGGGGTGAAATTTTCTCCAAACCGATCAGCTAATATGTTAGCTGTTTTGCAGGATCAGTGTGTGCGATGCCATCCACAGCTAGTTCAGAACACGTCTGGGTCCTACTTTTTAGGTTATGGATATAGCTGAAGAATACCTTCTGGTTATCCTTACCTATGGTTGCTAATTTTTTTCAAAGCTGCTCTTAGAGGATTTTACAAGTTGTCTTATTTCTTAGTTCAAGCAGAGGAGGGTGTTCTTCTAGTGCTGGGACTTCTCTTGTTTATTCTTAGACAGCAACTTCTTCCTCTTGTTGTATAACTTATTAATGCAAGATGTCCACCAGGGAGGCTTGTTTTTTCTTGAGGATTGTGAGGATCTTCTTTTGATCCTATCAGGTATAGCTGTGTCAATACATTTGTGTAAGTGTTTGTACAGGGCATGTTTGTATACCTTAAGTATAGTTGTCAATGCCATCTGTGGGAACAGGAGCTTGGAAATTATTTATGTCATCCCTTAGCAGGGTATAATTAGCTTTGTTGAAATTATTTAGCCTGATTTCACCTAAGAGGGGTTCAGGTGTTATAGCTCCTTCAAATGTGACTGATTTGTTATTGGATTTAGCCAGTGAGGGTGCTATACTTGTGGTGGTGCAATGGTCACCCATGATAGTGAGAACCAGGTCAAGAATATTTGAGCCCCTTGTGTGGTTGCATATTATTTGTTCCAGGACATTTATGTTAAAAAAGTCCGGGAACCTTTGTGTGAGCATATTGGTACTCATATGAGTTTCCCAGTCAACGCACGGATAGAAATCGCCCATGACTAGAGTGTTTGGTTGTAATTTGATTGACTCAAGTAGCTCCAAATAAATAGCATGGGTATCTTGGTTCATTGAATGGGGCCTATAGCTAAAGATGATTTGAAGGGGGTCTTACCCACAGTTAGTTGAACTTGGAGTAACTCCATGGAGTTTTCCTGTCTAACCAGTCTAGAGGTGTATTTATCTTTGATGAAGATAGATCCTCCTCCTCCTTTAGTTCTCACATGTTCATTTTGCAGTCTGAAAGTGTGGAAGGCATTGTAGCCTTCCAAGCCTGGGGTACTCTCTGCAACCCAAAACAAGTTTCTGTGACAACACAGACATCAACATCCTTCAGGGAGAGGAGTGTTTCCAGAGAGTGCAGTTTCTGATTGAAACCCCTAGCGTTTAGCAGCATGACCTTTAATTTATTTGTGAGCGATATTTTCACATCAGAAATTTTATTCTTGAGACCTTGCCTAAAAGGAGGCAAAGGAGGCAAGTGTCTTAGCCAGTAAAAGAAAGCCTAGAGGTGACAGGAGAAGACCATCTCTGGCAAAGCAGCATAGTTTATCAACCGTGTTATCCCAGGCTGACAGGAACTGGATACCCTTAGAATGACACCAGAAACTAAGCCAATTGTTGAAGTCAATCATTTTTTGTTCATATTGTGGTATCATCCTACTTGAGGGTAGAATGCTGCTCAAGGCTGGCGACATACCTGTCTAGGACACATATTCAAAGAGCTCAATCATGACCCTCTTCATATAGTCCAGTGAGGTATGTCTCAAGCCATTCACACCAACATGACATGAACTATGACGGAGTCATAACGGTACTTGTTGTTGAGAGACTTGAGTGCTTGTCTGATCAGATGGATCCTGGCACCCGATAGACATCTGATCATAACCTTCTCCTGGGACATTTGCATGTCTTCCAATGGGGTCACCTAGGACTAAAAAATTTGGTTTAGATGTGCTTTTCCTTATGGTCTTATTTGGTGAGACACTGGTGCTTGTATTTTTATGTGTATTGAGTGCTGTAGGTGCTGTGTTAGGTGTAGCATGTTTGTGTTTGGAAGGTCTCTGGTGTTTAGGTAGGTTTCTGGTACCTCTGTGTATGATGGTATATGTGTTGAGTGCATGTTTTGTCTAGGAGGTGTAGTATGTGAGCTGACAACCTATTCAGTGTTACTATCCTATACGTGAGAGAGCATGGATTCCATATTCTTAGTGCAGATGTATCTCTCAAAAATTGTACTTGGGTGATTTAGGAGTAGAGGGTTGTCACTGTACATGAGACAGTTGTTACACTGCCTTGGTATACCCATGTCAATCAGGTTGTTAGGAGAAGTGGAGGGAAACTGACTGTCCATAATACTAGGTTAAATCCTGTTTTCACGGTGGGGAGAGAAAATGTAGGGGTGTGGTATAACTGGGTGCTCTAAACTGGGACTATACTAATGGGGTGCTCTGTAAAGGGTCTGTACTAGCAGGGGTTCTCTAAATGGTATGAGACTATTGTAGATTTGGTGGGTTTTGGACTATTAAAAATGCTTGTTTTTATTGCAGACCCTGAGATTCATAAAGAACCCCACTGCATGGTGCTAAGAGCTGTGGCCAAACAAGGGTTGTTTCTGTGACTGTAGGAAATATGATTCAGAGACATGTCAGCCACAATGAGGAAAGACCTTATTATCTGCGAATTTCCATGTCTCTAAATCACGTGATATTGCTGTTATGTCTAATCAGCGCTTTGCTCTGGTAATTACCTCTGGGAGCCCATACATCGTATTGACACAGGCACCCCCTTCATTCACACACACACACACACACACACACACACACACACACACACACACACACACACACACACACACACACACACACATCCTCATTGCTCTTAACTGTTCCTTAGTTTACAATACATCCCTGCACTTGCTCATAATTATTTCACTGTCCTTCATAAGTTACAGATGGTTACAGTCAGTCAGTAATGGCAGACATTAGAGTTTCATTCTTTTTTTTTTTTTTTTTTTTTTGTTCAAAAAACGCATCATGATGTTGGACCTGTAGTTCTAGTAACTTTTTAAGTGAATTGGGAGTAATATTTAAAATTCACCCTGCTGTTGTTTAGTGTTCCTTCTGGATTTATCTGGAAGTCTTCAGCATAGACCTTTAGTGGTGTGTCATCTACCACACACACAGACACTCTTCATCCCTCTCAACTGTCACTGATTTTACAGAATGCTCTTAACTGTGCCTCTTATTCCAGCCCTGTCTCTCATAACTCAGGGACCATTACAGTCAATAATACAAGGCATTAAAGTTTCATACTTCTTATTGTTTAAAAAATACATCAAGAGCGATTCCTTAGTGAAGTATTTAGTTGGTGTAGAAGACTAAATCCATGCTATGATAAGGAGCTGATGTCAATAACAAGGGTACCGGGTTTGAAGCTTGTATTCCCTTTATCATTATTTTTTTAGGTGATTTAGACTAATATTTAAAAGGGCTGTCTAGTGTCTGTTCTTAGTGCAGAGGGCTAAAGCTCTGCTTTGTTAAGAAGCCACTGTCTGTCCCAAGGGTACAGGGTTCAAGCCATTTTTCCCCTTGTATTTTTAGGAGCCAATAAATAAGACATGTTGGATGATAGATTCATATCCCAACACCCCTCACCTCTGGAACACACTTCCATTGTATATGAAGCAGAGTCATATCCTTGCCACTTTCAAGATAAACCTAGATAATTGGATGGGCAGCCTCAAGCTCCCCCCAGTCTATCTTGTTTTTCCCTCCTTCATGCTGGAGGGAACTTTTAAATAGGGTATTTTGACTAGGCTTGTAACAGTCTGCAGAATAATTGCCTAGCACTTACGTAGGAATTGAAGACTTAGGGTCATTTCAATAATTTCCCTGGTGTGTAGTAGACTAAAGTTCTACTTTGTTAATGAACTTCGTTCTGTACTGAGAGCCTTTTACCAACTTTAAAGAGTATCCCTGTTGTCTAGTATTCCCCACAGCTCACCTTTCATGCTGCAAAAATATTGTTGTATTAACTTTTTAAGTGGCTTTAGTATATTTACATATATCCCTGGTGTCTAGTGTTCCTTCTACCCCATACATATTTTGTGCTGCAAACTGTTGTCATGTAACTTTTTAAGTGTCTTTAGTATATTTGAATAGCATCATTGGTGTCTAGGGTACTTCCAATATACAATATTTGTTATTAGTTTATGTGTGTTTGAAAGTATGGTATTGCCCCAACACAACAGTGTGCACACATACACACACACACACACACACACACACACACACACACACACACACACACACACACACACACACACACACACACACACACACTCCTCAACCACTTCCTGCCTACTAAACTCCCTGGTGATTCTCTCTAGCATGATCTCACCCATTGGAAGTGATGGGTAAATGCAAACCTTTTGCAGAATTAATTAACTCAGCTGGCTGAGCTAACACACACAGCTGAACTATTCTGTAAATTACTTGGCTGTTTACTGCAACCATTCTGGGGGACAACATATGGCTAATTAACATAGTCCTCTATCCCCCAAATGCCTCATTAGTATGTAACTCTGCCAAGGAGATGGCTCACCACGGCAATCCTATAGACAGAGCAGGTTCACGGTGGTGGGCCATTCGCTGAATCAGGAAGGGCTGCTGTCAGTGTTAGGGTTCACCACTGGTGGCAGATCTTTCTGAATCTGGCCCTAAGATTAATTTTGGATTTTTTAAGTCCATACTCACTGTTTTTAATAAATATTTTCAAAATAATTATTTCATATCCTCCTTACTTTTAGTTAGTATTTTATAAAAGTCTGAAGAATTAATTTATTTTTTTATCATTGTATATTACATTGTTTATATTTTCTAAGATTTTTGCTCTCAATTTTTCTACTGCTAGATAGTCCATGGCAGATTCCAGTTCCTTACAATGAATATAGCTTTAGAGGCATCCATGCAGGGCACCTAACCATGCGGAAGGTGCTGTTGCTGTAAGAACATTGTATAAAGTTTTGATAAAATCAATAAAAAAAAAATTGTTAGTAAGGGCATATATTCCTGTGATAGTACAGGAATAGTGTATGGACTTAGATGCCCTTGTGGTAAAGTATACATGGGGCAAAGTAAAAGGACTTTTGGGGATAGGTTGAAAGAACATTTGAGGGACATTAGAAAGAATAGAGAGGAAAGCCCAGTGGCTTCACATTTTAAGGAATTTCATAATGGTGAGACAAGAGGTTTGGAAGCAACAATTTCAGGACAAGTAAGGTCAATTCAGGGTTTAAATATAAAGTGTAAATTATGGAGAATGAAGTCACTTTTAATCTTAAAGTTTAACACCTTAGTACCAACAGGGTTAAATAACAAATGCCACTGGAAATGCTTTCTCTAATTAGGGATAGGATTAATTATATTTAATTTTATTCAATTGAATTATTGCTTGTTAAATGCAATATATAAGGTGATGAGTGGTGAACAGGAGTATACTCTGTAAAGGCTGTTAAGCTGAGGCGCTAGAGAGGACTACTGATTGTGTGATGTTACAAGATGTCTGTTTTATTTTGAATGTGATTTCACATCGAGGCAGATAAATTTGGTGAATTTTTATCTGCTGGAGTTCTTATTGTGTCTTTTTGGACATGTTTTTTTATTAAAACAACTAAAGGTAATCACTGGCTCTTCTTTTTTGATTGTGGTTCCATATTTGTTTCTTTTCGGAGAGCTGGTGGTTATATAAATATCATGGCCAGTGATTTCTTTAAGTCTCTGCCTAGAATTTTTTGGGAAACCTCGGAAGAGGTATGCCGAATGACTTTGGACAATTTTTTTGGTTTCTGCAATGGAAAGAACATTACTGGGTCAGAAACAAACCCAGGAACCTAATGTGACTAATGTACAAGGACAGAGCGAAGTGCTGCTGCTTCCTTTAATGCATGGGGTGAAAATAGAAATCTACATGTTAATAACCCCATTGCTACTGTGGGGAAGAAAAGGGAAGTAACGGCTTCACCTGAATTGTTACAGCTTCTTGATAAGGTGGAGAAGCTGTTATATAAGGAGACATTAGTCTTCTTTAATTCCCTAAGTTTGTAGCGTTATATTGAACTCCACATTATACCTTGGGGTCTTCCAGCTGTAAAAAGTCCATCCTCCCTGTTTAATTAAGAAGACAAAGAAGATAAAGGCTTTCATACCCAATGGGATGCTGCTGCTGAAAAATGCAGTTTAGAATGGGTGAACATTCTAAAAGAAAGAGATGATGTGAAGAGACGAGGGATGATCATGGAAACTAAGGAAATATGCAAAAAAATAGTGGAAAAGTCTAGTAATACAACGTTGAAGAGTTTTTTGGCTACAGTGAATAACAAGCTAACTGGGTATGAAAAAGAACTTATTGAAAAGAAAAAACACAAACTGCTTAGGGACATCAGGGATTATGAACGTAACCAGGCATTCGTAATCTCAACCAATCAGCATAAGCAATGTCACCATGTGAAGTTTCATCTAGAAGAAGGAAGAAGAAATGCCAACGATTATGTCTCCATGGCAGGGGGCGATTCCTCATTTGTTACAGGGGACAGTGAGGAGGAAAATAATTTTCCAGGGTTACCGGAGACAATCTGGATTATTTAAATGAAACTTTTCGGGAGCCAGGGAGAAATAATATAAGAGGTCCAGAAACTACAACTGCAGACATGTTAATTATGGAGAATATCACCCCAATTCTCGGACAATCAAAAGAGGCAATTGGCACTAACATATATATAAACTGCCAAGGGAATTATGTAGTTAATTTGTCAAATTGTGTTTTATCTGTGTTAGATTTAGCAGTATTGAATAAGGGTTTAAAATTTATACCCACAGCTTTTCCAAGGGTTTATGAGTTAAAATGTGAAGTATTTAAATCTACTAGAAAACTGAATTTGAAAGTGTTTTTTGCCCAAAATGATAATTTTAGCAATTATAATAGTATAGAAAATGAATCTATCACAAGTGATGACAGTTTTCACTCGTGTGTCAGATTTTGATATGGATGCATATTGTAAATTGTATACTGAAAATGTATCATATGAAAGTGATTTTATGCCTGTTTGTAGGGATGACAGTATCCAGCAGTTTTCTTATACATTGCAATTTGCAATGGAAAAAGAATGTGACAAAATAAACAGGTCCAAACGAGATTTCAAATATAATTTGACTAAAGCAGAATGGTTTAAGTTTACAAAAATTAAGTCAAAATAGAGAACTTATTTTTAAACCATCTGATAAAGGAGGTAAATTAGTAATATTGAATTATATGCAGTATTTAAAAATCTGTTATACCCATTTAAGGAACAGAGATGTTTATGCATTAGTGGGGATGGACAGCTATTTAGAAGCAGTAGCCATATATAAAGAGTTATTATTGAAATCAATGAGAGTAAAGTATTTCTCTCATGAAGATGTGTATAAAAGATTTGTAGTTAAAGAGAATTTGATGGCTTTCTTTTTCTATATTCCTAAAATTCACAAAAGTATGGTGGATCCACCAGGGCATCCCATAGTATCAGCATGTGGGTATTTTACACATAATATAGCCTTGTTTTTACATACTTATTTGAAGACAGAGGTAGAAAAACTGTCTTCATATATAAAAGATTTGTTTGATTTTTTAGACAAAATAAAGAAGATAGAGTGGAAAGGAAATATGTTCTTCCTGGTCATGGATGTGATTAGTCTGTACACTAGTATAGAACATGTCCATGGCCTTGAAGCTCTGTTCTACTTTCTTAAGGATACCCCTAAAACATATTATGTTTCAGAATTGATTAATTTTTGCTTAAGCTATAATATTTTTGAATTTAATGGAGAGCTGTATAAGCAGTTAAAGGGAACTGCTACGGGGGATGATTTTGCCCCATGTATGCTAACCTCTTTATAGGAATGTTTGAGAATAAATGCATCTATAATAAAATCTTTTTTAAGAAACATGTTCGACAATATTATAGATACATTGATGACCTGATTTTTATATGTGAGTGGGATGGGGGGGGGGTGGGATGAAGTAGAAACTTTTCTCCAAGAAATACAAAATAATCGTTATAACATCAAATGTGATGGCATCCAAAAAGGAATAAAAGTTCACTTCTTGGATATAGTATTATATGAATAATGAAATTCAAACAGGTTTACATAGAAAGTTTGAGGAAAAAAGCCATATTTTATAAGGTTATAGTTGTCACCCCCCATATGATAAAATCTATCCCCTATGGGGAGTTTTTAAGTACCGTAGGAGTTCTTATTATGTATTTGCAATAGTCACAGTTACCACATGTTGTAGTCCCCCTATTGTTATCTTTCCAAACTTTCCCTTAGTTTTCAAATAAACTTTTTAAATTCCTATTAACTTTGTAAGTAAAGGAAGGTTGATTACCAACTATGGACCATATTTCCTGGTTGGACTTAAAAATACTCCAATTGTTCATAATAACATTCCTAACTTGGGAAGATGTTTCACCCTCAGTTAACACCATAGATTTGGTATAATCAATAGTAGTACTACAACCTTGTACTAAGGAAGTTTCAGTGGTCCCGAGTAATGGTTTGTACCTCAAACCCCATTCTCTAACCACTTGTTCCTTAATGTCGGTTACAAATTTCATAGGGTAACCCCTAGCTATAAACATATCAACCAACTTATCTGTTTCGGATGTCACCAAATCTTTTGGCTTTAATTGGAAGCATTGGCAGATATATAAGAGTGTGGTTCACTTTATGTTTTTGTTCTGATGAAGTCAACTGACGAAAGCGCTTAACCGTTTTGTTTGTTTATTAATAAACTGTGGTTTGAAGGATATCGGCTACGGTGTGTTTTTGTTGGACCTTTATAAGTTTATAATGGCAATGTTTAAAGCTATATCTGATGTTATGCCTTTGTTCAGTGATTATGTTTAGCTTTGTCTAGAAATGGACTGAAACATTAGGGGTGGGTATGGGCTGTGAGAATGATGTCCAATGCTGAGATGTTTACCTGTTACTCTCAAAAAATGTGGGTTCATGCAAAGCATGCTACTGCAAAATCTGGTCTGACATCTTTATTAGCTCAGAAGCCCAGTGTTTTAAAGGCCTAATCTTATGTCTTACATGCTGAGAGGTTGGTGGTAGGTGGTATTAGCTTTGAGACAGTTTCAGACCATGCTTGATATTGTAATCTATCCCTCAAAGCAATTTGGTTTTCTAGCAAACTTTGAGTATTGAAGTAAAGGGAAGGGGGCATGGCCACACCTTACATCCTCCTAGGTAGGTCCCCCAGCACAACACTTGCTGGGGACCCCAAAATGCTAGCACCAGGCCTGAATACATTACATTTAACATATTAGTTATTTAAAGGCAGTTACAGACAATGGTGGGAGGTTCCATGGGAGCCGACTGGAAGAAAATCTGGAGAAAAAAGTTAAATGTGAGTAAAGTTTGAGACCTCAGGACCTTTTGTGTGGGCTTACTTTGCCCATGGTTTAAAAATTCACCAAGTGTTAACTGCATGTGATACAAACACTTTTAGTGAATATAAGAATCTCAGATCTTCTTTGAGCATAGGCAAATTGTGACTATGGTGTAAAGAATATAGCAGTGTGGAGTGGTGCCTTGCAACAACAATTTTCATTGTACTGCAGATTATAGAAATTTTGTTAAATGCAGGCCCAGTGGCTACAGTATCTATACCTGGTTGCTGTGGGGTAACTGCAATGAGTGGTGGAATGCTTTTGGTCCCAGAGCATGGTGTTAAGGCACTTCAGTCTGCGGTCTTCACTGTCGGGCTTCTTCCGAAGTAAACAAGTTACTGAGGGCTGTCTGTTCAGATTCTTCCTCTCTCCAGGTTCTAGATTGTGAGTTCATGGCTCTTCTGTTCAGATTCTATTGTGAACTCAGTGCTCTTCTGTTCAGATTCTATCTCTCTTCAGCTTCCAGGTGGCAAAGTGAGTGCAAAAGAGGGCTAGATAGCTCTGTGCCTGGCTAGATAAAAGGGCTGGAAACTGGGAGGATCAGGTGGAAGGGCAATTAACCAGTCTGCTGAGAGAGGGGGTGATGCCATGGGGCCCGGGTGGGATTAGATGATGTAAGAGGCTGATGTAATCAGTATAGGAGTGGACTGTCAATCAAACTGGAAGGCTAGAGTTTGGTCACCTTTTTGCACTCTTAGCACCAAAGTCCGAAATCAATAGTAGAAAAAAAAACACATTTCAAATAATTGAAAGTTGCTGTTTAAGTTTGTGCACATCATGAGGTAAAAAACTGGGTGGCACAGTGGTATGGGCAGTGCAGGGGTGCAGCAGTTAGCATTGCCACTTCACAGCAAGAGGTTCTCTGGTTCAATTATTGGGTGGGAGGATTTCTGTGTGGATTCTGCATGTCCTCCCTGCATTTCCGAGGGTTTCCTCTGGGTGGTCCAGTTTTCTCCCACATTCCAAAGACATACATCTGGAGCGTTTTTCCCCAGGCCTCCACTGAAAATGGGGTCTGTCCCAGTCGGACTTTACTGATGTTAAACAAATAAAAACAATTTCAAACACATGCCAGTTACTTATAGATTTGCACACACATAGATCACACATACACCAAAAAAAATAAAATAAATAATAATAATGTGGCTTGCTTTCCATGTCACTAGTTCACCAGATAAAGCATGCTAATGTAGACGCAGTGATTACAAAAGTAATACTTGATTGACCTTTTCATATTAACAGCAGCCATTAGGGTTACTTGACAGTTTGTGTCCAAATCCTGGGTTAGGTGTTTTAGCTGTATGATTTATGGTTTAGTTTCTTGAGTGCAAACACACTTTTAATGAAAATGATATCATTTATTCCAGGGTGGTGCTGGGCATTAAGCATGATCTGCCAGCTCAACTCCATTTTTCCCAGGATCACATTTTTGTTTCCTTCGAGTGGACCCACAGTGAGCTTGTCCAGGATATGGAAGTGAAAACCTCCATGGTCTGAAAAATCATGGCAGTGCTTTGCTAGTTGGTTTCTGAGGATCTGGAGTCTGATGTCAGACATGTGGTGTGCTATCCTGATTTTGAATTTGTTCACAATTCTCCCTATGTAAAAACAACTGCAGCCATTACATTGTGCACGGTCTATCATAAAAGGGTTATTGACTCACCCATGCATGCACACTGCACTTTGCAGTTAATTATGAGAGTAGACTATGTTGAATGAACCTCAGCATGGTGTACACTGTCTGTGAAGTGCATTTGGTGGTAAAAGTACATTTAAGAAACATTTGCTCTGAATATGTTCATCAGCATAATGATCATGTTAGCAGCTTTAACATTCTATGATAAAATCAGCTTTAGACACCAGTTTGGTCATTGAGCTCTAGAAGCTTGCTAATGAGAAACGTGTAGAGCGAATTGTTAAGGCTGAGACCCTTAAACTTTGTAAAGTTTCAAATAATTCCTGTGAGGAAAATGTTTGGGAAGTGATGCCTGAATAGTATTTCTAGTGTTTCTACATATGCTGTAGTTGTATGTTGTTTGTTGAGCTACCTGAAACTATTTTATGTTAGGAGGTTGAGATGCTGGAAGTTGCTGACAACAGGTGAATTTTCACTGGGGCAGGGGTTACTGACAAAGCATGACACTTGCAGGTAATGCTGTGCACTAGTTTAAATGCAACACAGGAAGGTCTGATATGTGTTGTGGTATGTGGGAGACACAGGCCCCGGTTTAGGTTGAGGGTTCTATGTCCTATTCACTGATAATATCCATGATAAGTGTTCTGTCTGATTCTATAGAGCTGGCATATATTCCCCTATATGTTGTGGTGCTCTGCAAGGGTGGATTTCAGCTGTCCTGAGGACAGTATTTTGTCTGAGGCCTTTGAGTAGTACTAGGTCTATATTCTGAGGGAGCAGCCACACATTAGTTGCATGTTTTTCCATTGTGGTGGTGGGGACTTGTCACATGCATCTGTGGACCTTGTTGTCCACAACTCTCCATTGTGTAACTACATGGATGGTGCATCCACGTATCTTTTTGAATGACCCCCTCTGGTTGATGGTGTCTGTGGGGAATATATTGTGTGCCTTTGCAGGTGGAGGAAAAAAGCAGGCCTAAAGTAACACTGGCTAAGTTTGCTGGCCTGGTAATGCTCTGTGGGGGCTTATAACAAACACAACTTTGTTATCTGCTCTAGAGCATACTGTAGGAGAGTATGCTTGTGAAACCTTTTTAACATTTATAGGCTTCTTCTAACTGCATCTCTACCATGGTGGTGTATGCCTGGACTGGGATTGCTAGGGGGGCACTCCACACATATATATATGGAGGAAGCCTTATGTGGATACTACTAAGGGACCACACTGATATCCTGAGATATGTCCTTGCATAGACCTGAGCCTACTATTAGACTGCACATGCACTAATGACAGGGTCATGTAACAATTGAGCATGCTGTGGGAGAGGGTATACTGTCATACAATGGCAGACAATTGCATTGCAGCTGTACTGCTGGGCCTGTAGAACCTGCATATTTCAGAAGTCAGGCACACTGCACATATCCACAGCTTAGGTAGAGGCAGTTTGTGTGTTGCTGTAGTACATAGACAAACAGAACACATGACCTGCACTGAATATCCTTGTGCGTCTGCATGCTTTGCATTGCAGGGTGATGTAGTGCCCTGCTATGTGTCAAAGCAAGACACACAGACATCTCATACTGTACAACAGCCATCTCATACTGTACAACTGTAACTAGGGCAGGACAAAGAGGGTAGCCCACCTAAGTGCAAACTGTCAGGGGGTGCAATCTTCAGGTAATAATGATGTACGACTGCAGTACTAGCATTGCTACATAAAACCACAAGGATATTGTAGCTTCATAAAAGAATGATTAAACTTTTTTTTTACTTGTCACCTTTGAGTTGGGGGGTACCAGTTCAGGGAACTGCACAGGGCACCAGATGACCCAGCTATGGTTCTACCAAACTGACTGCTGCCACAAAGATGGCAGCCATACAGGTGGATTGTGATGCATTGTGTGTGACACATAACACAGGCCATGGGAACACAAGGCATATTCTTGTACTGCTGAGCTATAGCTATACTATATATGATCTCTCACCAACTTACACATATATTTTTTGATGTTACAGATTATCATGCCTGACACCAACCAATACAGGAAGGGAAAATTGTGCCAAGCAGATAATGACCTGCTGCTGGCCATCCATGAGCATAGTTGGCAGATACTGTGTAACTACATGGATGGTGCATCTGCGTACCTTTTTGAATGACCCCCTCTGGTTGATGGTGTTTGTGGGGAATATATTGTGTGTCTTTGTAGGTGGAGGAAAAAAGCAGGCCTAAAGTAACACTGGCTAAGTTTTCTGGCCTGGTAATGCTCTGTGGGGGGTTGTAACAAACACAACTTTGTTATCTGCTCTAGAGCATACTGTAGGAGAGTATGCTTGTGAAACCATTTTAACATTTATAGGCTTCTTCTAACTGCATCTCTACCATGGTGGTGTATGCCTGGACTGGGATTGCTAGGGGGGCACTCCACACATATATATATGGAGGAAGCCTTATGTGGATACTACTAAGGGACCACACTGATATCCTGAGATATGTCCTTGCATAGACCTGAGCCTACTATTAGACTGCACATGCACTAATGACAGGGTCATGTAACAATTGAGCATGCTGTGGGAGAGGGTATACTGTCATACAATGGCAGACAATTGCATTGCAGCTGTACTGCTGGGCCTGTAGAACCTGCATATTTCAGGAGTCAGGCACACTGCACATATCCACAGCTTAGGTAGAGGCAGTTTGTGTGTTGCTGTAGTACACAGACAAACAGAACACATGACCTGCACCGAATATCCTTGTGTGTCTGCATGTTTTGCATTGCAGGGTGATGCAGTGCCATGCTATGTGTCAAAGCAAGACACACAGCCATCTCATACTGTACAACAGCCATCTCATACTGTACAACTGTAACTAGGGCAGGACAAAGAGGGTAGCCAACCTAAGTGCAAACTGTCAGGGGGTGCAATCTTCAGGTAATAATGGTGTACGACTGCAGTACTAGCATTGCTACATAAAACCACAAGGATATTGTAGCTTCATAAAAGAATGATGAAACTTTTTTTTTACTTGTCACCTTTGAGTTGGGGGGTACCAGTTCAGGGAACTGCACAGGGCACCAGATGACCCAGCTATGGTTCTACCAAACTGACTGCTGCCACAAAGATGGCAGCCATACAGGTGGATTGTGATGCATTGTGTGTGACACATAACACAGGCCATGGGAACACAAGGCATATTCTTGTGCTGCTGAGCTATAGCTATACTATATATGATCTCTCACCAACTTACACATATATTTTTTGATGTTACAGATTATCATGCCTGACACCAACCAATACAGGAAGGGAAAATTGTGCCAAGCAGATAATGACCTGCTGCTGGCCATCCATGAGCATAGTTGGCAGATACTGTGTAACGTGAAGTCAGACTGTGCCTTTTAAGAATTTGTCTAGAGGGACCTTATCAAGCAGATCAGTGCAGTCAGTGGTCAAAATAGAATCTGCATACAGATTAGTAGAGTGGTCACAGACATGACTGCTCATGTGTGTAACAAGGCAACTCGAATGGCACAGGAGTGGAGGGCCACATTGGGTGTTTACTGACAGAGACATCATTAATAGACATGGAGGGGATACTGGCATTTCTGTCAGGGGAATCAGAAAGCTCCATTATCCACAGGAGAGTAATGGACTTGGGAGCATAACTGCATTTGTGTGGGAGAAATGGCTCCTGAGGGTACCCATATCAGTATGAAGCAAAAAGCATATCCCAAATTCCTAGAGAATAAGCATTCTAGTGTCAGTGTATAAGGACAAATGGAACATATACAACTATAGGCACTAGAGAATAAGCATTCTAGTGTTAGCATATAAGGACAAATGAAACATATACAACTATAGGCAGCACAGAAGTATCAGACTCCTATGATACTGCATGAAACTGCTGGAGAATGTGAATGATAAATGAATACACAGAGTAGTAAAAAGCAAGATGGGAGATGTGCATTTCAGATCAGAATATAGCGCAGAGGACCCAGTGTTCACAGTGAGACCAATATTGGAGAAGAAGGTAGGGAGAAGGAAAATGCCCACCTGGGCATCGTTAGACTTGGAGAATGTATACAACAAGATATGAAGGAAGCTGATTTGGGCAGCATGTTGTTAGAATTAGAGCAAGCTATGTACAATGACACACTGACACAAGTATGAACAGTATTTGGACACACAGAGGATGAGTGGGGGCTCATTAGGATTCATCTCTAAACCCACAACTACTCATACTACTACACTAGTAAACTGGTTGAAGAGGATAGATCAACAAAGCTGCTGTACGTAAATGATGTGGCATTACAAGCAGACTCTGAAAAGGAACTTCAGTAAATGATAGGTGGAATGGAATGCAAAATTGAAGGCACATAGGATGAAATTAAGCACTTACATGGCAGTTGTCATTACAACAAACGGGGGAAATTAGAAGATGAACATTAAAATAGAATAGAAAATAGTGAAACGATAGTGCCAAGTATCTGCGAAGGGTAGTGGAGGAGAAAGGAAGTCTGAATGTGGAGGTCAAAGGCTGTAGCTAATTGGCAGAGAGTGTCAAGGGTAGTGTGTTACAAAAGGGTACCAAAGAAACTAGAAAGTGAGATGTATAAAACCAGTACTACTGTATAGTACAGAAACCTGGACAGTGAAGCCAGAGCAGTTGAGGAAGTAAGAGGTGATGGAAATGAAGTGCCCGAGCTGGGAGGTAGGATGCACACTGTGGGGAAAAAGGAAGAAATGAGGACATCAGAGCAGAAGCCAAAATAGCTTTGTTTGCAGAGAATTATTATTATTATTATTTATTTAACATTTGTTATCCAGGATAGTCCGACTGGACAGCAAGTGTCCGTTTTCAGCAGAGTCCTGGGGAGAAAAGCTCCAAAACAAAATAGAAAAAGAAGCATGCAAGTTACATTACCATAAGATACAAAGTTACAAATTGCATAGAGATGTGAGAAAACATTAAGTCAGAGCATAGAAATAAAGCTGATAGGTGGATGTCACAGTATAAACATAGTTCAGTTAATAGCAATGAGTAGTCCAAAAATATGACATTTTTAAACAGAACGAACATAACAGTTTGCAGCATTCACATTGCTGGATGAACAGATGACTCTTTTGTACAAATATTTCCAATATTTGCAGTGAGCACTGAGATGCAGTCAAATGAGTGTTGTACAGCCAAGCAGCATATAATATGGTTGTATATCGACCCTGATAGAGCTAAGAGAACAGATTATGGTGGTTCAGACATGTGCAGGAAAACAGAAGATAATTTGGTGAAGAAGATCTGAGACAGACATGAAGAAGGCAAGAGGAAATAAAGATGTCCAGCAAACAGATGGATAGAGTGTGTGAAAGAAGACCTGCGGCAGTCAGACATGACTGTTAAAGAAGGTAGGACAGTTGCATTGAATTGAGAGAGGTGGCAGCAGTTGACTTGTCACCCTGACCCCACAAATAAAAATGGGAAAAAGGGTGTTGACAATGATGATGATGGTGATGAAGATTATATCTTGTGTTTCAGTTAATTCTTTATCCCATTCTTTCATCTTGTTTCTAGACCATGCTTTTTTTTTCATAAAGCAAAGACCATATTGTGTCTCACAGTGTGTTTGCATTCATATCTTTTTATTCCTTAATAACAAGTTTCAATTTCTTTCTTAATCCAGTCTTTAAGCTTACTTACTTTAGCAATACATGAAGGAATTCAGTTTACTATAGCTATTTTTTTATAATTTGCAACTGTTCTACAAACTATTTCATTGTGATCTGATAAGGGGCATGATATTATTTTAAATTATTTGACTTTAGATTCCAATTTATGTAATACAAATATTCTATTCATAATTGAATTCCAAATTTATGTGAATGATGCATGAAAAATAGTGAATATTCAACTCTCATATCATTTAAGTCCTTTGGTCTAAGTAGGTTAGTCCAATTGTCTCTATTTTTTACTCTTTAGATGCACAACAGTCTAATCCATTTAAAGTGTAGGTAAAGATCACCCACTAGTATCAGCTTTTATATCATGTTATTAAAAAGTCCATATTTTCTCGCACATTTATCTCCTAATCCTGGAATCCAATAAGTTTGTCAAAGTAAATGTTCTGTCTTGGTATTCTATTACTACAATTGCAAACAAATCCTTCTTTATCATTGTATTAATGAAGCATTGTAAGCATAAATATATTATTGCCCATAGCATTAGCACTCCCTTCCTTTTTCTTCTTGTATGAGTTAGCTAGAATTTTATATAAATTCATCCCAAGGCATTTTCCTCTCCTAATATATGATTTTCCTGCAACAAAACAGGGACTGATCTGTTCAGTGTGAGATATTTATCATAGGATCATTGGAGGTTACTAGGCTAACAGCCTCAGGGCCCAAGTTCAGCCCACGTTCCCAAGGGTGTCTGGATCAAGGAGACACTAAAATCAGCACCTATTGCCCCTGTCCAAGAGGGACAAAGGTGGAACCCCAGGGTGAATTCCTGGTTACCCATCCAATTGTCAAAAATGCGCTTAAATATAGCCAATGAGGAGCTTTGTTTAACTTGTATAGAAAGCTTGTTCCAAAGATTGGGCAACCTCTGTGAGACAAATCTGTCTCTCCAGTGAGTTCTGTTGATGTCACATACCAGGTTAAGGTCCTTTGACGAGTGACCTATGTGCCATTTGACTTGTGAATGTGCAGCATTTCCATTAAAGCTGGGTCAGACATTGCTCTATATGTAAGGCACAAGTCGCCTCTCAGCAGTCTGTATGACACAGAGTAAAGTGACAATGATTTCAGTCTGTCCACATAAGACAGCTCTTGAAGACCCTGACTTTTCTTTGTAAGGAACCTTTGTGGTCTCTCCAATTGCTGCAGATGTTCGGAAAAGAACATATCAAAGGGAGTGCTGTACTCTATTATTGGCTTGATGAGGGAAGGGTACGGGGGGGGTTATAACCTCTTTTTCTTCTGGAGGTAATGCCCTTACTTATGAGATGAACAATATAAAATGCCCTTCTTACCACTGTGGAGACATGGTGATTGAAGTTAAGGTTGCTGTCAACCTCTATGACCAGATATCTCACCACTGACTGTGTGCTTAGAGTATTGCCATTGATGTGGTAGTTTGCAGGAAAATCATCCTTGCCAAAGGGGATGATAATGCATTTTTTTGCATTAAGTTTAAGGCCATGACTTCGGCACCAGCCATTAGTCTGTGTAAGACTTTCTTGCAGGATGCTGACATTGCTAGGGGTTTCAATGATCGCTCCCAGTTTGCAGTCATGAGCAAACATTGTCAGCCACAGTCCTTTAGTTTTAGCCTGTACTTTGGAGAAGTAGATTCCAAACATCAGGGGTCTCAGAACCGATCCCTGTGGAACACCACTGGTTACAGGTTTGCTGGAGGAGATGGAGTCCCCTATTTTAATTGTATGAGTTCTGTCAGTTTGCCAGTTTGCAACCCACCTGACAATATATGGGTTGATACCCATCTGTGAGAGTTTATCAATGATGCCTGAGTGGAGGATTGGGTCAAAGGCCTTGGCCAAGTCTAGGTAGGCCGTATGCACAGATTTGCCTTCATCTAGGGCTTTGGTGACTGTCTTGAAGAAGTCCACCAAGTTTAACAGGCATGATCTCCCCTTGACAAAGCCAGACTGGGTGGGGTCAAGCATTTGGAAATTTCCTGTATGTTTGTTAATAAGGTCCATGATTTTTTTCCATGGCCTTGCAGATAAGGCTGGTCAGGCTATTGGGTCTATAGTTCCCAGGGTCCGTGGATGCACCCCCTTTATGCAAAGGGATGACAGTAGCTGTTTACCTTCTGCTGAGATGAAGCCAGTGCTTAGGCTGTGATTGAAAAGTGTGCTCAGTGGCGATGCTAATTCCTGTTTAACACATGCAGAACATAGCCCGGGATGTTGTCTGGTCCCATAGAGGCTGTGTTTTTGGTCTTGGAGAGGGAATTTAAGACTTGCTCCTCAGAGATACTAGGTGGGGGACAGGTGACGTTTTCACTGTACCTGTCAGCCAGCAAGTTTGCTATATCCACATGTTCTATACATAGTTATCCTTAGTTAGAGAAGCTAATTTGGATTCAGAGGTAGCACTGGAGGACTTCAATAGGAGTCTTGTTTGCTTATTTAATTCGAGGAGGGAGTGTTTCTAGTTTTGAGACCATACCTTCCTACTCTTAGACAGAAATTTCTTTCTCCTATTATATAGCCTATTAATGGCAGTTGTCCACCAGGCAGGTTTTTTTTCTTGAAGGTCTTATTTTGGTGGTATCAGGTAGAGCAGTGTCAATACAATTGTACAGGTGCTTGTATAAAGCATTGGTGTATAACTCAGTTCCAACAGTGGGGGGAGGGGCTATGAAGCTATTTATGCCATCATGTAACAGGTTGTAATTGGCCTTGGAGAAGTTTTTAGTCTAATTGTTGCTGGGGGGGGGGGGGGCTCTTGTGTTACAGTTTCTTCTAGCAAGACTGATTTGAGGTCAGATTTCACCAGGAATGGCCACACACATTGGGGTGGTGCAGCAATCCCCCATGCTGGGGAGCACCAGGTCCAGGATATTTGAGCCCCTTGTGAGTGTGTCAACCAGCTGGTCCAGGGCATTGGAGTTAATAAAGTCTAGGACCTTTGGGCAAGTGAGTTAGAACACTATAATTTACCCATTCTATGGACGAGTAATTAAAGTCATCCAAAACCAGGGTATTTGGTTGTATTTAAGTATTATGTACCTTTTCAATCCACAGTTTATACCATTTATGCTATTTATATTTAAAAATAAAATGTTAAAGTTTACAATTATGTTATTTTTTATTTATTTTAATGTTTATTCCTTTTAGTGATGAATTACAGTTTTCAGGTTGAGAACATTTAAAATTCAGTAGACATATTTACTATATTATTTTTAAGGTATAGAGTTTAGTCTTAATGGGCACCAAATATATAACTCTTTGTCAATGTAACTTCATTGGAATACATTTCTTCCTAGTTTAATCAGAATTTCCTAACTAAACTAACATCAACCTAATTTAGTCCACAGCCAAAGACGAACCATCAGGTGATATTATTTCATCCTTGTCCCTACAGACAAGTACAGAAATGTATTAGATATTTTGCTTGGATGTAATGTCATAAAGTTTCTCTTCTTGAATCTTCAAAAGGGGGTAGTAATGAAAGAAAACATGATTACATCATTCTTTTTTATTTTTAACAGACAAGACAACACAAAGCCCTATGATATTCCACAGTCGGAGTATCAAGAGGATAAATTTAGTCCCGATACTATGCTTTGGGCTACCCACAGATGTATGGGGCAAACCATTCCAGGACAACACTAGAATAACAGCAGTAATGTTCCAAACTACAAGAAGAACAGAGTGATCCAGACCAGAATAATGATATCTGGTGTGAAGACTAACTGTATAAGGAATGGGTATCATCTATTATGGTGTCAAACTGTGTTTCTTATCAGAGGTATTAGAGCAGGTAAAGATCTCTGATGATGAGCTGATGTTAAATAAGTGAATCTCAGCCGTCATTACATCATCTTGTTTCAGTATTTGGAATAATGTCCTTATCAGACATCTTATCCCACCGTTTGACCTCACTATAGTGGTGCATGCATTTCTGTCTTCTTGGATCGACACTACAGTGCTCTGTACCAAGGTCTTCCAGACAAGGAACTTGACCACTTGCACTAGTACAGAATCCCACTACCTGCCTACTCACTAATGGTATCACCTTATTACATTGTTTTTAGTAAAGCCTATACTAGTTTCACATTAAATATTAGATTATACAGTATTTAAGGTCCTCATGCTGTTTTTTTCTCAGCCCTACATAGATTAGCCACCCCCACCCCCCCATCCTGAGGGAATTATCAGGCTGGACAGTGTGCCTTCAGTATTTTGAGACTGTGAAATTTGACTTTGATGGAGCTTACCATTGAAACCACCTACCTGGATGGCCGAAGTAAACCCCAACATTTTCTGCTCTTAAGCACTCCTTAACAATGTATGCATCTGATGTAACTTAAGTTAATGAGTGCTCATTTACCATCACTTGTGCTGATTTGTTACTAGTCTCAAATAATGTAATCATTTTAACTTATTTTACTTGTGCGTCATTGTACTGTCTAGCCCTCATAGTATATAGCCCATTGTTTCATTCCATTTCATCTTTATTTATTCTATGTTCCTAAGTTTTCGATATGTTTGCTGTATTGCTGTAGTGTGTATAGTACTTGCCTACAGGCACTATAGTAAAAGTAAAGCTGAGATTGAAGCTAATCCTAAGAGCAGTGAACTATTAACTGTATATCCATTTAGTACTATAAATCAATAATAAATACAATTTCCATATTTTCTTTTCAGATATTTTTATTTCATTGTTATTAGCCTAAAGACTGTAAATCATTTCTAAGGCTGGGATGTGAAACTATATGTTGCTCATACTTGACTAATTTATCACACGATATCAGTAAAATATGTCTATGAATTCCTACACAGTAAAGATTTTCAAGTGGCCCCAACTATAACTCAGTAGGCTTTTACTGGATGTTTTTTTCTTCTGGGTTATGAGATACTGTCATGTTACAATTTGTTTAACTTGTTCTTGATGGGAATGAATGGTGTATATTGTTTCATTAAAGTCATTTAACAATGACTGAACTAATTTTGTTTTCTATTATTTCAGTTTATAAATATGGCTACACACAGCATAAATATAGTTTCACTAAATATACATGGGTTGAATACTCGTACTAAAAGGGCCAATTCTTACATTATTTAATAATGTTATTGTTGATACCTGTTGTTTACAAAAGCTCCATGTGAAGAAAAAAAGACTACTTAAAATTTTGCATAGAAGAAAACATGAGATAGTTTCCTATTCACATAATTTACATTTCTTGAAAACAAATTGTGCAATAATCTTAACAAGTATAACCAAATAAACAATATTCAAATTATGACTGGAACAGAAGGCAGGCTTGTAGGGGTAAAACTCAAAACACTAGTCAAGCAATATTCATAAATCACTGTTTGTTCACCATTTGCTCAATATAAATGTCTTTATTTTATTCAGTTACTACTTTATTTCACTTATGAATTCAGAATTTTAAAATAGTAGTGGACTTTAACACAATTATGAATTTAAATTTAGGCAACACCAGTTGTAAAATTAATATATATTTTAGGTGTCACCCACAGCTTTTGACTAAGTTTATTACTAATCTACAACTTATTTAATACTGAAGCTTTAAAAACCCACACCTCAAGAGATTCATGCATATAGGAATAAAACCAAAACAAGTTTAAGAGTATGTTTTTTACAGCAAACATTATGGGGTGTAGTTTGTTAGTATTTTCTGTGTCATAGCTCAAAATTCACTATCATGGATTATGTACAATGACACGGTCCATAGTTGTTTAACAATGGATTTGAATCAGCATTGCCCCAGTGTTCAGAGAAAAGTGATGCATAGCAAATTAGAGTTAACCACGTTACAGGTAGCAGTCATGCTAGAGAACTGTTGGAAAGGAGGCTGCATTAGTGCATGTTAGATGATCACTGTCACGATAAAGGCAAGGAAGCATTCCCAAGGCTATGCACACAGGCCAAAGAGGGCCAACACAGCAAACTACCAATACGTTTTCTTATATGAATGGGTAGGGAAGGGGAGATAAAAAGGTAGGAAAATGGGAATAGCAAACAGAGGAAAACACAAAATGGTAACCATAAAGAATGATGGGAGAGGAATGGCATACTTCTTTTGTGGGACAGGCACTCTATACATATATGTGAACACACACACACACACACACACACACACACACACACACACACACACACATATATATATATATATATATATATATATATATATATATATATATATATGAAAAAGTAGGGTAGATGGGAATTTAACAAGGGGTTTGTGTGGAAAGAACACAAGTAGTAGGGAAGGGAAAAAGTGAGAGAAACAAACATTAAATATGATGGCAGAAACATATAAGGAAGACAACGGTGGAAGGACACAGACATATAGATTGATGATGGGAAAGTTTGGATTGCCAGCAAAGTATGGGGGATTATTTATTTATTTGTTTGTTTGTTTGCCTTTGATTACTGAGGAAGTCTGTCTGGTCCATAAACGGCACCTTTTCAGCAGAGGCCTGGAGAGAAAAGCTCCAAATTAATCACCATACAGAAAATTCCAAAATTCAACAACCGTAAACAACAAGCAAGTATGTATATGGAATGTTTAACAATTCATCAATTGTATAACAAGTAAGTAGGTAAAAAGAAAATTTATAAGATAACACAGTATGGTATAAATACATAGATACAGTAAGGAAATTAAATTCAATGATAAAAGACTGGAGGAAAAGTATAGCGGTGTACGCGGTGGAACTGTGCATCTGTATAGTCACATTATGCCATGAGATCTGGTAACAGTCTGCAGTTAAGTGATAGTAGTTTAGAAGAGCTAGGTTGCAGTAGTATATAAAGCAGGAAGATGTTAGTAGTACTTGGTATTACTAAATGATATACTTTTCATGGAGGTAGCAAAGAAGAGTGTGGAAGCAGATTAGATTATATTGGGATGTGGCATTAGTCATTAAAAGCATGGGAAATGAGATAGTTGAGGTATACTTAATAGAATAATATAGAGAATGTACAACAAATTGTATTTCTACTCCAGACTAGATACTGGATGCTACACAGTGGGGTGGTCAGAGGCTAGTTGGACTAAAAATGATTAGTTGTTTTGATTTTGTCAGGTTAGCTCTGGAGTACAAAGGCAGAGTAGGGATTAATTAAGATGGCATTTGGAAGTCCTTTTAAGAAGGAGAATGCTGGACCATTGTCTGACAGATGATGGTAGGGAGTTCCAGGACTTGGATGCATATACAGAATATAAGGAATCTCCATAGTTATTTTGGGTCATGTGTGTCTTTGCTAAGCATTTGGATCTACCTCACTAGGTTGACACACCACAATGTCAACAGCAAGAAAATCGACGACAAAAGCTCAACATCACTAAAATACTCATGAGTGAGTAAAATTCTTGCTGCATGCACCCAACAAAAAAAGAAAATAATATTGTTTTTTGCAGGGGGCAAGTCCCCTGTACCTCCTATGTGTAACTCTTTCATTGCACTATCCCGGAGAAAGGGAATATTCCCTCACCCAGGGGTTGTTTATCTCGCACAACTGTCAACCTTTTGCATGTCGATCTTTTGGGGTCACCTTTCTTGCTATAGCTGTTCTGGTGTGCAGACCTATTGAGGTGTTACTAAGCATTTATCTTTGGAGCATATGGATCATGTATGTATGTGCCATTCAAAGATTGACTTAATAGCAGGACATTTATCAGGGTTACAGAGAATATTGTGGGACACTAGTTGAGAGACGATGAGGTAGTTTGGGAGTTTCACTAATTTAGACTTTTGAAAGGTGTGCAAGCTTGTGTTTTGCTGGAAAAGTTGGCAGCATAGATAATTTTGTTGTAAGATTCAAGTTTATTTAGTTGAGTGGTATTAATGTTAGTGAAAACTGGGGAGGTATACAGTAAGATACATAGAACCTAGGTTTTACCTATGGCTATCTGGGCTTTGCTTGGATACATTGTGTGAAGTTCTACAGAGGAGTCTTAATTTTTGATGCATCTTTTTGATGACTGTTTGTATATGCAAATTTAATTTAAGGTTGTTGTCAATGATTACTCTGGGTAGTTTGGCTCATGAAATACTTTCCCTTAATATTTTTTTGCATAGTAGATGTGGAAGTTGATGTATCTGTCAGTGATTGTTTTTGGGGAAAGAACAGTAGCTTAACTTTTTTAGGATTCAACAAGAGTTGAGTGTTCTAACCATTAGTGAATAATGCTATATGCTTGCTGGGTGATATCATGTAATTCTGATTGAGAAGAAGCTGAACGTATTAATGTTGCATCATCAGTGTATTGTGCCACTGTGGGTCTACTTCAGTAGACTGAACGTTCACTTACCCGACTTTCAGCTAGCCGAAATGAAAAAGCCAACATCCACACAACACTGACATTCCAGAACGCCAACTTTCCACTCCAGTTAAGTAACTACTTGGCCACCCTGATGAACTTTGCCCCTTACCCTCGTGGTAGTGCGATCTTGGAGTTGATATATTTAGTTAGGGGTGGCGGGCCAGCCCCCCTATATAGGTGTGTGTGTGTGGGGGGGGGTGAAGCCCCCCCCCCCACATGGTTGGGTTTACTTTCCTTCGGTTTTACTATTTTTTCAGGATGGCCAAGCGGTTACTTACCAGGAGTGGGAAGTTGGTGCTCCGGGATGATGGTGTTCTGCGGTTGCCGGCCTTTTCGTCTCGGCTATCTGAAAGTTGGGTAAGTGAACTTTCAGTCTACTGAAGTATTTCCACCACTGTAGCTTGGCAGGTAGTTAAAGAGAAATTCTTGATGAATAGGTAGAAAGGTATCTGTCAAAGAATGGAACCCTCTGGTTCTCCAATTCTTACTGAAAGGTAGGATGAGAGGGAAGTTTTTCATTTGACACATTATGTTCTGTTTGCTAGATGACAAGTAAACCACTGTAGTTTGTGCAGTGGGAGGCCAAGCTGGGCTAAAATATTCATAAACAGTGAATGTGATACTGTATCAAAGACATTAGAGAGGTCAAAAGTATAGACGAGACTAGTTTGCATTGATATCTCCATATATTTTATTGTATTAAAGGAGGATAGCTACAATGCAGTCAGAATTCACACTGAGTGGGAGAGAGAGCAGTTGCGGCTTCATAGCTTTTTTTTTTTTAACAGCTGAGAATGAATGCATCTTTCTAGAATTTTGGAACATGGAAGGAGAATGGCAAATGGCCAGTAGTTAGAGATGTCTCCTTTGTGCAGTGGGATAATGTATGTTTTTTCCCATTGATTATGCTTGTATGATTCAGAGGTGGACCTCTTTATTAGTATGTACACTGAGTAAGAGAACATTTCAGCAGTTAGTTTTAGGTTTTTGGCCAGGATATTTTCTGCAGCTGGTGTAGCTGGCTTTAATTTAGTTAGGAGCTTGTGTATGAATTTGGTGGGAATGGATTGTAAAGTGAAGACTGAGGGTGTGTCTGCATAACTGTTATGGTTGTTAATAGGGTGAGGGGTTATTATTTAAAGATCTGGTGGCAGTGATGAAGTGTGAGTTGAAGTTAATGCTGTGTTGTGATCAGTATCATTTTGTAGTCAGCTGGGTAGGGTAGTAGTTCTTGGTTTAAAGGAAGGAGGTTTATGATTGACCAGAAGGATCTAAAATTCATTATTTGTTGTTCTTGTAACGAAATAAAATAGCCTTAATTTATTTACTTTTGCCTTTGAGGACCAGTATTTAGTTGGATCGTGTAGTTTTCTATATTTTTTTCAAATATTTTTCTTTATTTTTCTTTTTCTTTTTTCAAGTTCTCTATATTTTTGGTATGCAGTGAGTGTTCTGCCTGTGTGCCAGTGTTTGCCTGCTTTCCTTTTTGTGACATAAGGCTTTTCATTTCGTGGGTGAGCTAGGAAGGTGGGGGTGAATTTTACTTATTTAGGTCTGAGAGGAGCTTTTGAGTGTATAATATTTAGGAAGTGATAATTAAAAGATTTAAATACAAAGTCTAATGGAAGAGCTTTTGATGAAGGCCAATTACTTTTTTGTAGTGTTTGTTACTGTATTAAAACAAGTGAGTTTTAGCAGTAACAAATGACATGTGTTGAGTGGCAGTCACTTACGAAACCTGGGAGGGAGGCCAGCTTCTGAGATTTTCCAGGGTAGTTTGTTAGTGTCCATTCCACTGCTGTAGATGTCTGTGAGGTTTTAGTGTACTTGATTGGAGAGCTGATTAGTTAGGTGAATCAGAAGAGATTTAGTGAATAGCTTGGAAAGGAGATATTTGTGTTTTACCAATTTGTTTTGAAGTCACTGAGTATAATTATTTCATCAATGATGTTTGAGGCGACTCAGGAAAGAATGTATTCAATAGTACTGGCCTTGTTGGACTTTAAAAAAACCTTAGTGGAGTTTGAGAGCAGTTTCCTTTTAATGCAGTAGAAGACAGTAACTCAAAAGCTGATGCAATAAAATCATTCAGCATTATGTTGTTTTTACTGAATGACACAGAAAGGAGATGAACACATGGTTGGGGGGACAGAGCAGGGTACAGGGACATGCCATACCAGAGCAGAGGATAGCCCTCCCAGCCATGTCACCTTCATGGTTGATGTCATGGGCAAGTTATGCCCATGGTATCCAGATGGATAGGGACAACCAGTCATACAACTCTACCTGCAGAACCAGGAAGACTGCCACAGTGTCTAGGTGGATATCTACTAGTGAATTTCAGTGCAACCAGCCCCTGAACCTAATGTTGGGTGACCAGAGAATAACACTTTAGGTCACTTTCAGTAGAGAAGTCTCCACCACATCCTGAGAGGTAGCCACAGAAGCCACCAGTGAACCCTCAAGGTTGCTTTCAGCAGGGTGATCTCAATTCCATTGCTGAGAGGCAGATGTAGTGAACACTAGTGACCCAGCACTGAGTGTCTCATCTGGTAGAGACCCAGCTGTGTGCTGCCTCTTTTCTGCAATAGTAAATGTATCTTACTGCTGGGAGAAGAGTTTACCAGCCTGGCACACTCCCCTGCCACTGTAAAAGAAAGCTGTAGGCTCTTAGTATACCACTGAACCTATGAAAAGAGAAAAGAAACAAACATATAATAGCATGAGCAAAATAACAATATACAGTGTTTGCAGTACATTGTTGCATGGCTCCCTATGAAAGGCCGAGTGCCGACAAGCTGAAAAAAGAAGACCAGAACTTCAGGAGAAGGGCAAATCTTGAGCATCACTCTTCTTCTTTAAACTTCTTTTTTGGTAGGGGGCAAGCCCCCCAAAGCCCCCAGACTTATATATACCAACTCCAAGATTGCCATACCTTGAAGAAAAGGGAATATTCTGGGAAATGGCCATCTTGGATTTAATAAATGTAAGCACATTTTTTCAACCATTCATTCTCCATATTTCAGGACTCGCTTCAGTTGGTCCCAACATTTCAAATGGTTACTTAGTTGCGCACTTTTTCTATTCTCTGATTCCAACTGAAGTAGATCATATGGACAAGCCTGCTGGTCAGTATACCTGTGATTATACTTCTTGCCAGAAAGTGTGATGCCAGTGGCATTACTCACCTCCTTGGCAAGCTAGTAGTAGGCATCCGGCTTATATAATGGGCCATCATAATGGTCCCGCTGGTGCTCCTAAAGCACCTGAGGAGGAGATACAGTAAAATCCAGGCGTCTCTCTCTCTCACACTATCCCATGCTAAATCTAGTGCTTCAGGAGGCCAAGTCTACTCAACAGGTCCGCTGAAAAAGCTAATTGGTAACTCCATGCACATGACCACATATTAGGATGTCACATGATGAATGTCATAGGGTAGCAATAGTCCATTAATAAAAATATCCACAGTGTAGAGCCAAGGCTCCATACATAAACATAGTGCGCACATGCCACATTATCACCTAGTTGTGCTGGACTGTGAAAACGTAATGAATTACAGAAGTGATTCAGAGATAATCATGCTAAATCCTCACAGTAGGATAACTGCTGGGCTGTGAAGCTCATTTTAGTTCTGTATAAAGTGCACGTGCATACTGCAGGTGGATTCATTAAGATGAGAAGTCAAAAGTCAGGATTTCACTAAAGCAGACATTGCACTTTTTGTAGCTCCCCACAGCTGACCTTCAGCTTCCACCAGCACCTCTCCTAATTCACCAGATCTAGTGGACCTACCTTAGCCTCCTCTGGGCTCTACCCAACCCATGTCTTGTGCTGGTGGGGAAATCAAGGATGCTGTTGCAGCATCATACTATGGCTGCAGAGCATGCCTTAACCCACTGCCCTTTGACAGCCTTGCAAGCTCCACTCCTATTTTTAGATGCAAAAGCACTTCACACATGAGCAACCTCCTGTCCAGTGGGCCACTACTTGAGGTGAAGGGCTTGCAAGGCTATTCTAGTGAACCAGGCATCTCTTTCCCTCCAGGATGGGTAAACGGATGTTGTCCATTCACTCCCACCCTCCCCTGCCCAGTCCCAGCAGCACCCAAACTTCTAATTGAACACAGGTCATTTGGGACACAGTCAGGTTTTTATCCCTCTGTGCTATGGGGCCAGGAGCAAGAAGACATTGCACTTTGATATAGCCATACTGAATGAAGACAAGATGCCTGATGATATGCATCTGTACTGCACCAAACATCCATCATAAATATTAGTAACAGGGGTCAGAGCCTGCACTGTACCAAATCATCATGGATATTAGTAACAGGAGTAGGAGCCTGCACTGTATCTAACATCCATCATGGATATTAGTAACAGGGGTCGGAGCCTGCACTGTACCAAACATCCATCATGGATATTAGTAACAGGGGTTGGAGCCTGCACTGTACCAAACATCCATCATGGATATTAGTAACAGGGGTCGGAGACTGCACTGTACCAAACATCCATCATGGATATTAGTAACAGGAGTAGGAGCCTGCACTGTACCAAATATCCATCATGGATATTAGTAACAGGAGTAGGCGCCTGCACTGTACCAAACATCCATCATGGATATTAATAACAGGAATAAGAGCCTGCACTGTACCAAACATCCATCATAGATATTAGTAACAGGGGTAGGAGCAACCAGTTAATGTAAGTGAGGTAACACAACACAGGGGCATGACAGTTATATGCCCAACTGTGGTTTAGGGGAAGAATGTGGCAGGAAAACAGCACACAGGCATGATAGGTACATGTTCAACTGTGAGAGGCACATGGTAACCTACACACACACTGAAGATAGGGGTGATAAAGAGAATAAAATGCCTCTGCATATAGGTGAAGGCAGGGCTAGCATATCTTGTGTGAGTTAAGCCAGACGTTGCACAACAATATAGGCTGTCAACAAAGATGTGCAGAACTGTGGTGACTGATGACATGCCATCCACTGCTGTCAGTATAGAATGGTGAGGGATAGTCACAACATGCTAGCAGACAGGTACATTGGCCCCATATGGAGAGGGGGGCATTGCACATATATATGGGTCAGCCCAAGACAGCCTTGTTTGTACACACACACACACACACACACACACACACACACACACACACACACACACACACACACACAACATACAGACACACACATACCCACTCTCTCTCTGGCAGACTGACTTATTGACTGACTGACATAACCCACAGGTGAATGGGCACGCACTAGGCCCATGAGAAAGGCAATGGTTAGAAATGTGCACCAGAGTCTGATGTGTTTCTTCAGGCCACATATACACACACACACACACACACACACACACACACACACACACACACACACACCAGGCACATCTTGGACAAAGGTGAAGGAAACAAGGCATTTTAGGACTAAGTGTGGCAGAGAGTGATAGTGGGTGGGGTAAAGAGTAACTGATGTGCTATTACATGCTAAGAACAAGGCACAGGTCATTTCCAAGGACACAGAAGTGGGCATACTGACACAGAAGTGACTTACAGAGGTACAAGAGATCCTAGTATTTCTGATTGGAGAAACTGAATGGACCACCATACCTGGCAGTGGGTTAGATGTAGGAAATGGTCTGGAGAAGGCTGTCTGACTGCCTGTAGGGAACATACCAGGTTTGTAATAGTTGCTACACTTCCATGTTGTTCACTGACCTGCATGTGTAATGGACTTAATCTACACAACTAATCTCCATATCTCTTTTCCAGGTATATCCAGGCTGCAATGGCAACTGTCTGCAACATTTGGTATGTATGTGCCCATATGGTATTGACAGATTGTATCATGTACCGACTCTCTTTCACCTAAGATTTCACCAAAGATTTCGACTCTGACTTTCTTTCACCTATCCAAACTTCGGACTCTCTTTCACATCAAGTAGTATGCAAATTACTCTGATTTGCAAAGGTTAACAGCTTTTTAATAAGGTGGATTATGTCATGGTTATCAAATAAGTACCAATGTGTCACCGTACAGGGCATAAGGTCTAGCCCTGTCCCAATTCATACAAGAGTACCACAAGGCTCAGTACTTGGCCCCATAATATTTAAAATTGTTTTTGCTACCCTCCCAAAGTCTACAACATGTTGTATAAATAAATATGCTAATGATTACAAAATACACCATTGCATAGAATGAATCAGATACTGAAGAAATAAATTCTTATATGAGTGTTGACTATGCATACAAGAATTCAGTTATGACAAGTGCAAGAAAAGCAATGACAAATGCGCCCATGAACTGACTATCCTACTTGTTCAAGAATACCTAATATAAGGCTCTTGGCATGCTATCTTGATGCCAAGTCTTTTCCTAAATAGGTATAATACTTGGCATCAATCAGCAGATGTGCAGTTCAGTGATCTGGGCATAGGCCGCTGCTACTCACATAATGGTAGAGTTGCTGAGTGCAGTACACAGCCTGCATGCAATGTGCAACACCTGCATGGCCTTGAGGATGACATGAAGCATCTTCACAGTGACATGGGATATAGGGACAGAGAGCATATTGTGCTGCTCAGATTGTTGGTAACCCACATAACATTCATGGGTACATCTATGAAGCAGATGATAACCATCCTTAATTTTACCACTGTATACAATGCTGGCTGTGACCATGGGGAAGGGGGGCAGTCAAAGATGAGACAGACCATTCCAGAGACCACATCACTTTGCTTCGGGCCACAGTGGCCAATAGACCAGAGTATGCCCAGTCTCATGATCCTGACCAATGAAGTTCCTCAAGCTCCACCCTTTGGATGTTCTCACAGCTCATCCACCCACAGTCACATAGTTCTACACTGACACTCTTCCCAGTTAGCCAACACAGCACCATGCGTATCCATGACTGCCTTTTGAGTTATGGACCAAAAACATCTATTGGCTCAAAGATGGGATACTACACTGGGGCTTCCATACATGCTCCCGTCATGCTACATTTTCCCTACTGGGGATCACATCAAGCACCAAAACAGTAGTGCAGCACAGAACGCATGGTCAATATTTTTGATATGGCAGTATCACCATACCACTGGAGGATGTGATCTCTGACTCTTCCTAACCTGCCATACATTTGAGTGGCTATCACATCCACCTCCCATGACCCTGACTATGTGATCATGTGATACCATTGCTGCCATCTGTTTTATATATATATATATATATAGAGAGAGAGAGAGAGACAGAGAGACAGAGAGAGAGAGAGATTAGCTATAGATATATGTGTATTTACTGAAAGACTGAAAAATCAACAGTAGTGTGATGAGTGTAATAAATATACTTTAAATTGAAATGGTTCTTAGAATAACTATCCAAAATATAATTAATTCCATGGATGCCTCCACTACATATGAAAATCAAATCATGAGTAAAGTCAAAATAATGTCTTACATTGTTAATGAAAAAATAAGTGCTGCAAATATGTTCTGTTTCAAATAAAGCATTTACTAAATAAGAATAAATGGGGATAAAGTGAGTACTAAATCCAATAATAAAACTGTAACAGTTTGCAACTCAGTGGTTAACCTCTAGCATTGCAAGCACCAATACAAAGCCAGGAACAAAATCAGTTTTATTAATTAGTCTTTTTAAATGACAAAATTATGCTTTTTTTACCCTGGCATGTCTAACAACCCAAGAGATAATACTATTAAACCTGAAGGATCCCTACAGTACAGAACAGGGTCCCAGCACTATGGAACAAAACCTTGATCATTTGATGGGAAATCATAAATTCTCCCCCAGTCTTCCCCCATGTCTCTGATGGACTCATGCTGACGGTACATTCATTAATCCCCAACTAACAATCTCCCATATTTATTTATTTATTTATTTGTTTATTTATTTAAATTTGTTGACCGGGAGTGTCCGACTGGATGTGGGTCCATTTTCAGCGATGGCCCGGGGAGAAAAGCTCCACAGTAAAATAAACAGACAGTAGTTACACTGGATTACATAGTGATTAACAATTTAACATAGAAATTACTTACAACATATTTACAGATGAAGAACATAGTACATCAGTAGACAACTAGAATCTTTATCTGTGAAGTACATAACAGGCATTAACAAATGTAACAATGAGAAGTTCCTGCTGTATAATAAGTACTAGGCTTATGAGCATCTGAGCTTGCTATAATCAAGGTAGTTAGTGGAGGTGAAAGAAAGGTAGTAGTTGGATGGGGTGGATGATATTAGAGTGGGAGTTGCAAGGGCATAGCCAGCATGTTTTTAGGTGCGCTTTTAATAAAGTTTTGAAGTTGGTGCATGATGGTGCGGAGGTAATTGTGGGTGGGAGTGAGTTCCATAATTTGGCTATGGCGCAAGAGAATAGTGCTTCACCAGCAGAGTTATTAGCTTTAGTGATCCGCAAGTGATTTTTGTTGCTGGATCTTAGTGGTCTGGTGGTGCGATAGGGTTGGAGTAGATTCTGGAGGGATGGGACATTTAGTGGATGGTTTACTAGTTTGTGGGTGAGTGAGAGTTGATACCACTGAAGGAGGTGAGGGAGTTCAAGCCAGCCCAGTTCAGCAAGTGAGAGACAGTGGTGACTACGGTAGGATGCCCCTGTGGCGAATTTTGCGATTTTGTTGTAGCAGGTCTCTAGCTTGTTTAGATCACATTGCCTTAGGTTGGTATATACTGGAGAGGCATAAAGTAGGGTGGAGATAAGGTGGGAATTTGCTATTGAAATATTTGCTGCTTTGGTGAGAAATTGTTTATTTCTGTATAATGCTCCTAGTTTTTTGTGGACTTTTTTTATGGTCATGGATATGTGAATGTCAAATTTTATTTTATTGTCTAGTTCCACTCCTAGCAATTTGGTGTGTTCAGTTGGGTATATAGTGGTGCTGTCTTTTGCTGTGATGTTAAAGTGAGAGTTGTTTTGAGTATGTTTGCTGGGTTGGAAGATGAGTAGTTTAGTTTTGTTTGGGTTGAGTATTAATTGGGCATCGGATAACCATGTTTCAACAGAGGAAAAGGCTTCCTGTGTGACTTTTTGCAGTTTGGGTAGGGACTGGGCTGAGCAGATGATGGTAGAGTCATCTGCGTATTGGATGAGTGTGCCATGTTTGGTGGCAGAGGCTAGATTATTGGTGTAAACAGAGAAAAGTAGGGGTCCAAGGATGGATCCTTGGGAAACCCCTATGGAGACAGGTAGTTGGGGAGATATGTCATTCTGCCATGCAACGGATTGTTGGCGGTCAGACAGGTAACTCTGAAACCAGTTGGTGACTGATTGTGAGAAGGATAGGTTATTGAGGACAGAGATAAGTTGTTTGTGTGGGACCATGTCAAATGCTTTAGATAGGTCTAGGAAAGTAGCAGAGGAGAGATAGCCATTGTTTTTATGCTGAAGGATAGAGTTAGTAAAGGAGAGTAAGGCAGTGGTGATGCTATGGTTTGGTCGGAAACCATGCTGAGTACTGGAAAGGAGGTTGTTAGTAAGGAGGTAGTGTGAGACCTGAGAGTGTATGCATCTCTCTAGTATTTTGGAGAGTGGAGAGAGAATAGCTATGGGGCGGTATTTGGTTAGTTCTGCAGAGGGTCCGCCTTTGTGGAGGGGAATTATATGTGAGACTTTCCACAATGTGGGAACGTAACTTTCTGACAGAGATCGGTTAATCAAGATGGATACTGGGTAGGCCAGTGCATCAGCTGCGATTTGTAGGTATTCACTTGGGAGGTTGTCAGCTGCTAATTTGGTGGGTTTAAGTTTAGTTAAGAGTTTTTTTTTATGTTGGAGGTAGGTACAGGAGAAAAAGAGAAGGCAGTGGGGAGATTACTAGTTGAAGGTGTGGGTTGGAGGTTTGGTGGATTGTGTTGTTTAGCTAGTGATAGTATGGTTTTGGTGAAGTGTGTGTTGAATGAGGTAGCAATATTTTCTGAGGAGTGAGGGATGTTAGGAGGAGGGGTACTGACTTTACCTGGGTGGAGGATGGAGTTTATGGAGGACCAGAATTGTTTGGGGCTGTGTTGTGAGGAGTCTAGGGCAGACTGGTAGTATTGGAATTTGTCCCGTTTTATTAGCTTTTTGACTCTATTGCGTAGTTCTAGGAATTTCTGTCTAGTTGAGGGGGTTTTGGTTTTGCGCCAGTGCTTCCAGGCTTTATCCCTGCTTTTCATTTCTGACTTAGTGGTTTTCTATAGCCATGGGGAGGGTTGTGCTTTGGTTCTGGAAAATCTTATGGGGGCATGGTAATTAAGGATGTTCAGGAAGGTAGTATTAAAAGATTCAACTGCGTCATCTAGACTGAGGTACTTTAGAGCATGCCAGTTACATTCTTTGAGGGATGAGATGAATGTGAGTGGGTTAAAGTTTATTTTTTTACGTATTTGATGATAGATGACAGGTTTAGCTTGGTACAGGTATTTTTTGAGTAGGAATGTTGGGGAGTGATCACTGAGGCTATCTGATAAGCAGCCTGTTATATATGACTGGGGTTCTTACTGACTAGTATCCAATCCAGGGTAGAGTGCTTGCTGGAGTTTTTATTTATCCTTGTTGGTGACTGGACTAGTTGGGTGAAGCCATGAAGGTGTACATGATGGGTTGGATTGTTGCCAGAACAGGATTGCCAGTCAATATTGAAATCACCTAAGATGATAGTTTCTTGGGGGAGATGGTGGGTATACCAGCTGAGGAGGTTTTCTAGTGGAGGGATGTTTTGGCCAGGTGGGAAGTAGCATCCAATTATGTTGATAGTTTTGTTTCGGTTAATTTTGAGGTTGGTATATATTATTTCTTCATTGCCTATTTGTGGAGCTGATGATTTTAAGATCTGGATGTTTAGATGTTGTTTAAATATTATAGCTACACCACCTCCTTTTTTGTTTAGCCGGTCAACTCTTAGTATGCCGTAACCTGTAGGGAGTATTTGCTCACTGGTAATGTGAGGTTTTAGCCAGGTTTCTGTCAGGACGACTATATCTGGAGAGTATAAGTCTATGGTGGCATGGAGTTCATGGACTTTGTTGGATATACTTCTAATATTTAGGCTTAGTAGAAGGAAGTCACTTGGCTTTCTATTGGCTGTAATATGGGAGAAGTTGTGGTTTATAGTCTGATTATGAGGCTTGGGGTTGGAGATGGTAGAGCCAGGGTTGGGGTGGATGTCTCCACTTAGGGCTAGTTTTGATATGCATGAGATTATTAGTTTTCTCAGTTTTTGAATGTGTTTGTTTATAAGGGAAAGTTTATGATTGTTCTCTGTGGGTAATAGGTATGGTGGGAGGGTTACTATGTTAAGTTGTAGGGATGCTTTACGTTTGAGTAATATAGTTGGTAGAATATGTGGGGGGTGCATAGGGATGGTTCTTGAGCTGGTGGGAGGGGAGCTGAGTATGGGTGAGACATGGGTGGTGGTTTGAGTAGTAGTACAGTTGTAGTGGTTGAGTGGGGGAATGATGGATCTTTGGTAGGATGTAAGATATGCAAGGAGAGTGCATGCAGTGAGCAAAGGAAAGGTATGCTTGTACATGTCAGTTGAGGAGGTGTGATAGTAGAGGGAATATGGAGGAGGTAGTGTTGGGTTAGCGCTGTGGTTGGCTAATGGAAAGATGGGAGGGGTTTGAGTGCAATAAAGGTGGGACCACTGGGGGCGGGAGGGAATAGGGGGCAGGGCGGGGAGCGAAGCGGGTAGAGACCCTGTTAGGTTCTTGTATGAGGGGCTGGAAACAATCACAAAGCAAGACAAGTATGTGTTAAGAACAATCACATATACCTTAGCTAACCTGCCCCCACCATAAAGGCGTGCAATATACTCAAGGACAAAACTGGGTTGGGTTGCCTGGCTAGGCTTACAAAAACTCTGGTGGTTGATGACCTTGAACAAACCTATGAACCTGTGGACCTATGAATCAGCTATATGAATAATTTGTTATATGTGTGGTACTCAATTTTGTTACCCCCTGTAGACTCAGAAGAAATATCTAATGTTTTAACATAGTGTAAGGGGCCAGATTCCAAAAGATTTGCTCTTAGTGTAAGTCTGCCCCAATTCTGAAAGATTTGCTCTCACTGCAAGTGACTTACTTCAGTGTAAGGACTATCTATAAACAGGGTTACACCAGGGCAAAATTCCAAAAAACCTACAGTCAGTGTAAGTGGTCACTTACACTGTGAACAAATCTTTTGTAATCGAGCCCAGAGCATTGGAGGATCACTATATTCCTATCAGTTGTATACATTTTAATTTATTTTTCTTTATCTAACTTCTTTTACTGTCATAACTAATTTGATTTAATCATTGCTACTAAACCACAAGTAATGCTTAACTATTATGCTCAGATTATTTCTGAATAAAACAAAAATGTATTTGTTCTATAAAAGTGTTTTTAGCCTTTTGTCTGTTGCATCAGTTGCTTTATTTTATAAAAGGAAAAACTTGCAGAAGTTTATAATATAGATTAAATGCAGTCCACAAGCACACATAAACACAGATATACCCCAAATGCTCATTTCCTACACAACAAAAAGTTGCATAATCAAGGCATATATACATTCCTAACATAAAATATGCACACAACATAACATTGAAAGCTCAGCCACAATGAAAATAATTACAAACCTCAACATGCATAGCCCCCATAAACAAACCCATGCACATATATATTAGCATAAATTAATACTTGAACAATGCCACAAATTACACATATATTATATGGTTCTTTTTTCCCACAAAAAAATTAAAAAGAAATTACCCTATTGTCTCCTCAGTCTACTTATTTTACAGCAGGGCTAGCCTTGGCAGCCCTCAGTTGACCCCAGCTTCCCACCCCAACCCTCCCTCCTTCCATGCTGACTTCCTGGATTTAATATTATTTCAGATTTGGTATCAGGAATATATGCTATTACTGCATATTAGAACAAAAGCAAAATGTTTATTTATTATCTCAGGTTTTATCATAAAGGCATGTTAAAACAGAAGTAAACTATTGGACTTGTGGTTTACCTCCAAATCCAAAGAACAAGCCAGCAAGTGTTGGAAGGTGCCAAATACAAAAATATTTATTCACATGAGAGGGACAAATCCCCCTGTAAATCTGATATAACAAAAACAATCAAACCGGTTTCGGCTCAACAGAGCCTTCTTCAGTGAAATTCAGACAATCAAAATGATTAGATGTCAATTCAAATACATTTATATAGTGAAAAATCACATGAGAACCAATCAGAAAGCTTAATTCAAAATTGGTCATTAAGACCAGGTGGAAACAAAGCTCCAAGTTTTACAATCCATTTCCTCTCCTTAGAACAAAGTAATTCATACCAATGATGTTTGTCTTTACATGTACCCTTGATACAGTCAATAGTGACAAACTTAAAAGAAGCTGATACATGTTTTAAACTGTGTTTGTATAATGCATTACTGAGGCGTTTGTTCTTAATATCACTCAAATGTTCACAAATTCTGAAACGAA